>NC_134269.1:112957262-113257262 GCF_031893055.1 Leptodactylus fuscus | reverse complement strand
AAACATTGGCTCCCCCTTTCCAGATAAAATTGTTTCCATTCTTCTAGGAAGAGTTTTTAAAAGCTTTTGAACTGTGCCTGAAATTTTTTGTCTAATCATCAAGAGGGGCATCTTATGGTCTGGGGATCTCTGACCATGGACTGGCCCCTCACTGATAATCTCTCAGTCAAGTGTAAGGAAAAACACAAAAGAAAAATAAAAATCAGGAGTATGAGCAGTTTGGAATATCTAGTGTGTGATACTCCTAATCCCTGCCTTACACACTAGAAGTAGCCATGGGCCGACTATCTAACCTGGGTGGGCGCGAACACAGCCGGAGAAATAACTCACCTACAAGAGAAACAGAAAACCTTGTCTTGTTTCACATTAGGAAGGAGAGGTAAGATACAGAAAAGGCCCCCCACAGGTGTCCGACTGAACTAACTGTGAATGTGAGGAAACACAAAGTATAGAGGAGTAGATAAACATGGAGCACAGAAATACTGACACTATGCAAAGGGATAGGAAAAACAGAACTTAGTATCACACACTAAAACCCTACAAAAAGTCCAAACATCCAAGCAGTAAAAGGCTAGGGTTCACTGCACCCAGAACAACTAGGAGCTCAACAATCATCAAATATCCAGATGGTATCAACAGGAAGCAAGGAAGGCCGAATGGGCCAGGGCTCAGACACAGATGAATAAGCAGTTTCAGGCAGACAGACCATTTCTGGAACAAAGGAAACTGAAGTATAAGACCGGCAACTCACAGCATTCACAGTGGATATAAACAGTCAAGAGCAGGAGTAACCAGAGAAGGAATTGGAAGCCGCACTCAGAATTGCCCACAGCCTGCAATGAGTTCTCAGCACTGCAAAGGACTTAACCCCTTTAGAGGCAAAGACACACTAAGGCACAGACCCACAAAGCAACTGATCACGTGATCCATGCATGAGTGCTACTGCAGAAATAGCATGCCAAATGTGAACATTCCCCTGTAACGCGTCAGATGATTCATGCGCCGAATGACGTTCAGATACTCTACGCCTGAACCTAACAGACTGAGATCGCAAAGACCGGGTCATAACAGGGCATTTGTGGAGTCAGACATTGTTGTTGGATGAGAGGCTGTGGCTCAGTCTTCATTCTAGTTTATCCCAAAGGTGTTTGATGAAGTGGAGGTCAGTGGCAGTGTGTGTTACACAACTTCATTCAGCACTTGGCAAAGGTTTGCATGTAGCTCTCTGACAATGAAAATCCATGCCTTCAAGCTCCTGCTGCAGTTTTTGTGCTTATACTAATGCAAGTAGAGATTTGGAACGCTACAGAACATTGGTGACCTCTATGTATTATGCTACTCATCACTCGGAAATCATGCTCTGTAATCTTTCGTGGTCTGCCACTGCCACTCCGTGTTGCAGTGGTTTCTAAATTCTTCCACTTTTATTAGTAATACTAGTAATTTTATTTACATATTGCCTATATATTCCAAAGCAATTAGCAAATCAGTTTTTAATAATACCAATCAAAGTTAATGGTGGAATATCTAGGAGAGAAGAACTTACACAAAAAGGACTTGTTTCAAAGCACGTTGTAATTCTGTGACCTCTTTATAGTAACACATTCCCTTGCATCCCACCAGCGGCACAATATGGGGTATTTTCTGCCCCTGTGTGCTGGTAGGACAGGCGGAATTTTTAATTAGCCAAGATGTAATCACCTGGCTGGTCCCTATAAGAGGGCACCACACCCCTCCCCCTGCGTGTTTCTTTCTGTCCTGTGGGTGGACAGGTGGGGAGGACTTGGTGTCCTCCTGTAGGGCTCAGGGATAAGGTAAGCCTACCTGGTCCTGGGTCCTGTTTTTGTCTCCTCCTGCTTCCATGGTCCTAGAGGAAGCAGAGGAGATTAGCAAAGCTTTCAACCCTCCCTCCCGTCCTCCCCCCTCCCTTCACTTACCTCCTGCAGCGTGTCGGCATCTTCGGCCGGGGAGCGCGCGGTCCGGCGCTTCCCCAGCGTGTATCTGGCTCCGGCGTATGGACAGCTGCGAGGCGGAACCCTAGTCAGGGTCCTCTGTGTCGGGAGGACGGATTTTGCGGCCGCACACTTCCAGTGTGACCGCACTTCCGGTTTGAATCAAATTATGGTTCCCTTGGCAAAGGGGCTTTGGGGGAATATAGGGAGGCACGGGCCTCCTCTCCCCTTCCCCCCTCTTTTGGATGGCTGTATGAGGTTTAAGGGGGGGGGGGTTAAGGGCGGACTCTCAGGTGGCACATTAAAAGGTAGTACAGGGCTTTGTATCCCTGCCTTCCTAGATCCCCTAGTGGGGCTCCTAGTCTTTGACTACGGTCCAGCAGCAGCTAAGTACAACTTGCATCGTCATGTATTGTGCCGCCGCTGGGCAGTTCGGGCATTATCACCTACGCCTGATGAGAAATCTCTTATTATCCTTATGGTTGTACTCCTCTTACCCAGTAATTTTTGCATAGGTGAGTGTAGCAGTTGCTACCCCTTTTCCACCATGTCTTCCTCCACCTTCCCCCCCCCCCCCCCGGGTCCCAGGAGAGAAGAAAATCCTCCACTAAAAGGAAACATTTTTCCTGTCGGAACCTGTGACATCCCTTTACCTGATGGTAAGCGTGTACAGGGGTGTAGGTGGTACGGTCCTCCCTGGCAGATGCCCCTTACTGAGGAACACTCCCCTAGAGACATAGTGGTGTGGGTAAAGGAGTATATGGTGAGTACGGTACAGAATACAAGTGGAAAAGTGGTTTCCTCACTTCTGGTAAGCTCCTCTTCCTCCTTTCTTTTAGGATGAGTTGTTAAAGGACATTCGTACCTCCATTACCCAGCTCTCTAAGAAGCAGCACACTGAGTGGCGCTCTGCTTCCCTTCCCTCCCTGGAAAGACTGCAGGTCGAGGATGACTCCTGCCCCTCTGAGGTGCAATCGAGTATTGCCAGCAAACCCATTTTCAATGGGATAAAATGTCAACATTGCTGAAGGCCATCCGGTCAAGGGACCAAGATGGTATGGGGGAAGCCTCCGCGTCTACCTCTGGGGGGCAGAGGGCCTTCCATGTAGACGCAGCCCTATCTGGCATTATGGAGCAATAGTGGAAGTCCCGGAAAAGGCTCATGTCGCCTCCAGAGTGTTCAAAAATCTGTACCCTGTGGACTCGGCCCAGCTTGACCACGGGGGTCCTCCTCCTAAGGTGGACCTTGCGGTGGTAAAGTTATCCTGCCAGACCATAGTTCCCCTGGGGATGGGTCCAATTGGCAAGATCTCCTGGACAGGAAATTAGATTCCACCTTTAAAAGGCATACTCCACCGCATCTGCGCAGTCGGCGGTAGCAATATCCTCCACTGAGGTCAGATTTTCTCCGTTCCCACCTGGCGCAGCTGGAACATGACATAGATGCTGGCAACGGTAGAGATGAGATCCTGGCTTCAATGGCTCCTGTTCATCTGGCAGCTGACTTCCTGGGGGAATCTTCAAGACAGCAGTTACGGTTATCTGCCAAAACGATGGCCCAGACTACGGCCGCAAGGAGACCATTGTGGCTGTGCCCTTGGAGAGCGGATTTACCATCCAAACAGGCACTCTGTGGCTTACCCTTCCAACCTGGTAAGGTTTTTGGGTGCCAACCTCAAAGGCGGCGGGTTGGAGGACCTTATGGAGGGTCTGGCTGAGGATAAAGGCAAATCTCTGCCATAAGCCTCCAGGAGTAGAAGACCTCCTCCGGTGAGGGGTCGTGGGGCCTCTCCCAGAGCCCAACCTCAAAGGCGGTCCAGGTTCCGGTCCAGAGGTTCAGGCCGGGGGCGCGCCAGGGAGGAGCCAAAAAGGAGGTCGACCTTTTAAAGGTATGCCACTCTTTGTGGCCGAACATCGTGGGTGGCCGTCTGGCCCACTTTGCCACCGTGTGGAATTATTTCATCAAGGGTCCTTCCTGCTGCCCAGCAGAGCATCCTAGAGGCAGCGGTCCTGGAAGACAGGTCAAAAGAGGGCCTTGGAGAAGGTCCCTCCTCAAGAAGTAGGGCACAGAGTCTATTCCCCTGTTTTCCTAGTCCCCAAACCATCCGGGGACTGGAGGATGATAATAGACTTGAGATTTCTCAACTGGTTCCTATAAAGAAAACCCTTCCGGATGGAAACTATAGACTCCGTGAAATCCTTCATGCAACAAGACGAGATGATGGCAACCCTGGATCCCAAGGACGCTTACCTACACGTGCCTATCTTCCTTCCACACAGAAGATATCTGAAAATTGCCATCCGGAGATCTGGCCACAGAGAGCACTTTTCAGTTCACCGCCCTCCCTTTCGGCATATCATCAGCCTATACGTCTTTACCAAGACGGTCGCTCCCGTTGCCGCCGCTCTGAGATTAGAAGGCCTTTTTGTGGTTCCTTACTTGGATGACTGGCTCATAAAAGCTCAGTCTACTTCAGTGCTTCTTCAGCATTTTCAGATCGCCGTATCCTTCCTGCGGAAGTTAGGATGGGTGATCAACTGGGAGAAGTCCGAGATAGTGCCAGCCACCCTAAAGAAATTTCTCGGGTTCATTCTGGAATCCCAGAACATGCAGATCTATCTTTCCAGCCCAAGGAAACTAAAGATAGAGGTGGCCGCCCGACTCCTCCTCAGAACTCGGTGACCATCCAGACCGCCATGAAGGTTTTTGGCCTGATGTCATCCTCGGCCAGGGCGGTCCCTTTGGCTTTATGGCATTTGCATCCCCTCCAGAAGGAAGTGTTGAGCGTCTTTCTGCCTTAGATCTGCCTTTCTGCCTGAGATCTGCCTTTCTCCCAGTACCCATCTTTCCCTCAGATGGTGGATACACCTGAAAGACGGAAGGTCCACGGTTCCAACAAAATGGATCCTGCTGACTACAGATGCGTCCCACGGGGGATGGGGAGCCCACCTGCACGACAGGACTATACACGGTGTTTGGGAAAATCCGGAGGTAGGATCATCCAACCTGAAGGAGATTCAGGCAGTATACCTTGCCTTGTGTCATTTTGCCCCCCTCCTCAAGGGGAAGGCGGTCAGAGTCCGGTCGGTCAATATGACGACAGTAATATACATATACAAACAAGGCGGCACCAGATCCCCGGCCCTTCTAAGAACCACAAACTGAATTTTTGCATGGGCAGAAAAGAACCTGTCCCATATATCCGCTGTTCACATCAAGGGCTCCCTGAACATAGTAGCGGGTCAGTTGAGTCGGGGTATCACCGTATCCGGAGAATGGTCACTTCATCCAGGAGTGTTCCAGCAGATCGTCCAAAGATGGGGTCTCCCAGAGGTCGATCTTATGGCGACCCGACTCAACATCAAGGAGGAAACCTTCTGTTCCCTGTATCAGGAGGACAATCCCATGGCAGCAGATGCCCTGTCCATCCCATGGAGGTCCAGGCTGATTTACATCTTCCCTCCAGTTCCCATCATACCCAGGGTATTGATGAAGATAAGACAGGACCAAGTCTCGGGTATCGCCATAATCCCGTTCTGGCCAAAAAAGGACTTGGTTTGCCCAGCTCATGAGGATGAGTCAAGGCATATACTGGAGGCTCCCCCCACCCCCACCCCCTCCCAGACCTGGTAACCCAAGGAGAGCTGATCTGCCAGGATCTGAGGAGATTCAACTTGACAGCCTGGAAGTTGACCAGTCCCCATTAAGGAATTGAGGACTTTCAAGAGCCGTCCTGAAGACAATGTCATGTGTCCGCGCAGAGTCAACAAACAAAAGTTACCAGAGGATCGGTAACATATTTAATGACTGGTGCCGGGAGCACGAAGTGGACTCTGTGGATCCCCCAGTGGGTGTGATCCTGGACTTCCTTCAGGACGGCCTAGACAGAGGGCTCTGTCGCAACCCTGAAGGTGCACGTGGCCGCCCTGTCCGCCTGTCTGGGGAGGCGTTTTTCTCAAGACTCTCTAGTAAGCACCTTCCTAAAAGGCGCGGGGAGATTGAGACCAGCAGTATCTGTGCCTGTCCACAAGTGAGACCTCAGCATGGTCTTGATGGCACTATGCGAAAAGCCATTTGAGCCTCTGGAGACTATTGAACCAAAGTTCTCACCTTTAAGGTGGCATTCCTCTTGGCAGTAACATTGGCCAAGAGGGTGGGTGAGTTGCAGGCTTTTTCCTGTGAGGAGCCTTATACCAGTTTCTTTGAGGACCGGGTCCAATTGAGATTCCTCCCGGGTTTTACACCCAAGGTACCCTCCGCTTCCAACAAAAGTCAGTTGGTCTCCCTCCCTGTATTCCACCCAGGTCCCTCTACAGCGGAAGAGGCCAAGCTGAACTCATTGGACCTATCCAGATGTCTAAGGATATACATAGAGCGCACTCGCTCTTTCAGGAGAGCAGAAAACCTGTTCGTCAATTTCTTTGGGAAATTGAAGGGGCTGGTGGCTTCTAAACCCACCAGATCTAGGTGGGTGAAGGAGGCCATTAAAATATAATTTACGTCCCAAGGCTTACCTCCACCTTCCTTGCTGACAGCGCACTCCACGAGGGCGGTAGCCACCTCCTGGGCAGAGAGATGCGCTTTGCCGCTGGAGGAGATTTGTGCAGCAGCATCGTGGAGCTCAGACTCCACATTTGTGAAACACTATAGGCTAGCCAGCCATACTGCTGAGGCCTCGGCATTTGGCTGGATGGTGTTGAGCTCAGTTGAGCTCCAAAACCCACCCTAAGTAGAGAATTACTTGTTATCTCCCCATATTGTGCCGCTGGTGGGACGCAAGGGAATGAAGGGTTATGTAGATAACCTGTTTTCCCTAAGTCCCAACAGCGGCACAAGTCTCCCTCCCTAGAAATCACTGGAGGAGAGCAAAACAAAACATGTACTGATTGTTGCGTGCATTTTAATGTAAAACTGATGTGTGTTGTGTATATAAGAATGTATAAACATCACAACAATGTACTAGATGTGGTATAGGACCTATGTTGGTTACTTTGTATTAACACGCAGGGGGAGGGGTGTGGTGCCCTCTTATAGGGACCAGCCAGGTGATTACATCTTGGCTAATTAAAAATTCCGCCTGTCCTACCAGCACACAGGGGCAGAAAATACCCCATATTGTGCCGCTGTTGGGACTTAGGGAAAACAGGTTATCTACATAACCCTTTATTCTATCATAAATGTCTATGAAGGTAGACTGCATAGTTAGGTGCCGGATTTTATACCCCTAAGGCAATGGGATGGAATGAAACACCCAATTCTATGGTTAATAGGAGTCTCCCAAGACCTTTGTCCTTATAATGTACTGTATTTAGAAAATAGGTCTGATATAGGAACAATATGTGGTGTGAGAAGAGTTACTAAAGCTTATTGTGGAAATTACCATATCATATGTTTCTTACTGGTAGTTTACTTGTCTGTACTTTATAATTATTCTCCCTTGGTGGTGTGGCTATGTACTGAGCGAGCAGGACAGTAGAGTAGAAGCTCTGTATCAGCAAAAGAAAAATCTTGACTCATCCTTGTTAATATCTTAAAGAAAATAGACTCCGTCACAATGTGAGCTATAAGTCTGCAGGGGTTTTATCAAGAAGCCACTTCTGAGGTATAATCAGAGGCCCATATTAAAGCCTCAATTTATGATCTTCTGCAGCCATTCCTAGACTCAGTTTTTTTGGGGGGGTTTGGCAACAGGAGACTCTGACAACCAGCAAATCCATTGGAACTTGCTGCTGAATAAAGAAGCTGAAAGCCAAAGCTTGCACCATGCTACTGCATCCATACTGCTGACTTATTAAGCATATGAAATAAGGCCTACATCCATGATGAATTACCTAACAGTGTCCCACATGTCTTCAGTTCTCTCACTGGAGTTCCCTTACTCAGTTTGAATTTAAAAGAAAAAAATATATATTTTTTTAATTTATTCAAATTCTTTCTTTTCTTTTTTTTTCTTTATTTTTTTTTTTAAATGATGTAACGTGTAAACAGAAAGTATTCCTATGAGAGCTTTAATGTGAGTCTCATACGAATTCATGGAGAAATTAACGTCTTGACTGTACATCATTACAATGTACTGTGTCTTTCTAACAAGCTAAAGTAGATTTAGCAACTCTCTCAATTTGCTTCTGCTCCCTGTAGTAGTATCCTCTTCCTTCCATTCTACTAATACTAAGAATCTTCTCCCCATACTTTAACTTAAAGAGATTGGCCCCTTTCAGACCAATATTGAGAGACAAATTTTATTGTTGCAGTTGACCAGGAAAAGGCGTTTTACCACAATGGCGCCTCGGTAAACATTGTTTTCCAAATAGTTTTGTAATCATCTTGGTGAGTAAAGCTGCTGCTCTTCCTGGGACCACTTATCTGGACAGACAATGGTAAATACAAATGCAAAAAGATATGGAGGAAAAAGAAGTTGCATAGACCACTGCTGATAATGTATAGAACGGAGATCCCAAAGCCAGTAAATCCAAATACTTTTATTCCATTAAAAATTGGCAGGCAACACATTTCGACGTTGAACAAACATCTTCATCAGGTCAAATGTATTATGAACATAATAAACACAAATATAAATATGTAATAATTTTTCTAAAATTCGTTGATAATAATGATAAAAAGTAATAAATAATAGATAAAATAATGCAGAGTAAAAATATATATTGGGGCATACTAAAAGTATAACTTAATGGATGTAATAAACAGATTCATGCAATAAACAATATAGTGTAAAATGATGCAAAATAATCCAACTGGTGACCAATTCATAAAGATAGAGATTGACATCTAGATCAAAATGTAACTAGTGACACAGAAATTGAATAAGCACATTGACGTGTTCAAATAGCCTGAAACATGTAGTAGAAGGAATATGTGGAAGTAGCCAAACATTATAGTGTATAAGAATGCTCCCAGAAAAAGGGTTGGTATAATTTACCAAGGAAGATCACGGAATTAGAGTGGATTATGCAACTGCAGTAGTGATCATGAAGAGGTTAAATAGTGGTCTGACTAAAAGACTACCTCTTTTAAAGTACAGTACAGTAAGCCAACTAATAGGTAGTGTAAACTTAGCCTAGACAGTGTAAAGATGCCCCAGAGTTATCATCCAGCATTAGTCACTGTGATTAAGGCTGGTCTTACACAACCGTAGTTTAAGTCCGCAAATGGTCCGCAATTGAGGGTTTTCAATTGCGGACCATTTGTGGGCACATTATAGTCAATGCGGCCTCGTACACCACCGGATATTTTATCCGTGGTGTGCCGGGCCGCAACCGAGGTCCGCACTTTTTAGAACATGTCCGCAATGGCCGCAATTCACGGCACTGCACGGACTCACCCATAGAACTCTATGGGCGAGTGCGGCAGCTCACGGACATCTGTGGAGTGTAAGTTGATGATCAGCAACTAGTGTTGCTGATCAGCAACTTGCGGACCGCAAATGCATTACGGTCGTGTAAGACCAGCCTAAGCTGGGACATTTCTAGACTGTCTAACCATTAATAAATTTGAGTCACTGTCTCCTAAAAATATAATTCTCCCTCCTTTTATTATAAATATTGTGTTCCCTAGAATGATGATGAAAAAAGAAATTGAATCAAACTTTGAAGTGTTTTAATCATAACACGAACATTTTGCTAACAAATTCATAATTGAATTTCAGAGACATATTTGGGGAAAAAATGTTTACATTGAAGGTCTTTAAATGATTGTATTATTTTACTAAGGGGGCGTTCACACTACCGTCGGTGTCCGACATGTAGTGTCCGCTCCTAGTGTCCGCTCAAAATCTGTCACGGACACTAGGAGCGGACACTAGATGTGTCCGTGACACCTGTCATTCACTGTCATGCATGCAGGGTTTTTCTGTCCGCTTGAGAAGTCGGACATCTTCTCTTGCGGACAGGGAAGGACGGGCACGGAGTGCAAAAGAACGCACCCGATGCCCATTAAAGTGAATGACAGGTGTCACGGACACATCTAGTGTCCGCTCCTAGTGTCCGTGACAGATTTTGAGCGGACACTAGGAGCGGACACTACATGTCGGACACTGACGGTAGTGTGAACGCTCCCTAACTTTCATGTTTGAATCACAAAGCAGATTCCAAAACTACATTGAAAAAATAAATATTTTTATTTTAAATATGAGCCGCTCAAAAGGCCTATTGTTGTAAATAAGAGCCCATGAGGCTATAAAATGCTGAGTATGTTCTTTTAAACTTGTTTGATAAAGTCCAGCTGGATCCTGACTTCCAGCCAGATCCTTGCTTTATGCCATTTGTGCAGTTGAGAAACAGATCTGTCATACCAAATATGGAAAATGAAAGGGGAACTGTCAGAAATGTTTACATGTTGTCTCAGCATAAGCCTGTTTGTCTGAGTGTAGTGTCTTCATAACACCAGAACAATACTCATCATCTAGGAACAGAAAGTTTGCTTTTATATATTATATGAAAGTTATAGTAATCTTGCAAATCATTGTAATTGTTATAAATTTGATGCAGACATTCAGTACTGTAAGACATTTTGACATAAAACCATGTAGGAGAGACAGGCCAGAACTTAGGATGAGGATGAACTCACACCGCCACACGATCACAGAGCAGAGAATGGACCTCCTTGTACCAAAACACTTCTGCAATCAAAATCATAATATCACCAATGACATGAAGATTTTGTTTTGGGGACAATATCACTCCTTAACCCTGCTGTTCTGTTCGTATTTGCTATACACTTGTAGTGTTCCCGGGTCAATATGACCCGACCTATTAATTCTTGATTTTTAGCTACTCTAATTGTTTTATTTGAATACTTTTTTCATTGAAATACTGTATGTGAACATGTTTGATCATAAACAAAAGAAAAATTTAAATTCAAACTTAATTTTTTAATTTTTTTTTTCATAAAAAGGTTACACAGGCTTTTTGCAATTTTCTTCGATTGTTGACATTCTGCACACAAATAATAAAGAAGCTTTACATTACTATTACTAAAACATGAAATTTATCTTTTTGAAAACAAATTTTATAAATCAACAAATGAAAAATCATAAAAACTTCAACCATTTTAGAAAAAAAAAGAAAAAACTGAACATGTTCATGCGTTTTTTCACTGAGCACAAAAATAAGACACATGTCCTTTACACAGATATTTTGAAAATCCAGCACATGTCAGATTAGTCTTAGGGCTCGTTTACACGTGAGCCCAGGGGAGGTTTTTGACAGCGGATTTTGCGTCAAAAACCTCCCCTTACAATGGTGGTCTATACAGACCGCCAGGCTTCTTTTTTCCGCTAGCGGAGAAAAGAAGCGACCTGCCCTATCTTCAGGCGGAAGCCGCGCGGGTTGAGCTGCGCGGCTTCCGCTCCCGACAGCACCCTCCTATGTCGGCTCATTCATTTGAGCCGACAGCGGAGGGGAAAGCCACGACGGTCGCGGCAGGCGGGTTTTGACCAGAGAGAGACGCAGCTCGCCGCCTCTCTCTCGGTGTCAAAACCCACGCGGGCAGTTCATGTGTGAACTAGCCCTTATTGTCACAGGAAAATGGACAGAGGCTCCATCTCTTCCTTTCTTTGCTGGTAGCTGTGCTGGTGGAGGCCGTGGATGTGGAGTCTCTTTCTTGAGCATGCTGGACACTTTTTACAATGGCTGCTGCTCCCTCACTTCTGGGGGTCACTTTTCTGCTCTCAATATATGGCCTCACCAGGGATTTTCCCAATTCCTCAAGAAATAATCTTCTTTTATGCAGCTTATTCCGGTTCCAATTGGGGTCGATTTCTCTCCATAAGACAAATGCATTGTATGCAGAAACGTCCAGTATGTTATAAAATAAAATCATTGGCCACCGATTGGTTTTGCGTTTGCATGTATATGTTGATATTACTTGGTCTAAAGTATCAACTGCTCCCTTTGTGGCATAATCCAAAATAATGTCAGGCTTTCTGTCTTCTCTATCACTTACGGCATTGTCATGGTGCCTTGTGCTCATGAGAATTACCTGTTTGTTTGTTTTTTGGAACATAAGAAACAATAGTTGTATTTCCAGAAAAATAAAAAGTTGAACTGTACACCTCTCTCTTGCTAAGGATACCTTGCGGTAGTTCAGGTTTGTTTTTTCTCATAGTACCCAGCATGGTAAGTTGTTTTTTCTTCAACATCTGGCCTAGTTGATAGGATGTAAAAAAGTTGTCATATGTGACATTTTGTCCTTTTAGTCCATGAGTCAAATCTAGAACAACACGCATACCCTGATTTTTTTCAGGTCTTTCATCAGGGGCTTTTTCTGTATACACTTGAACATTTAGAGCATATGAACTTTTGCTGTCGCAAAGTGTCCAGATATTGATGCCATATTTTGCTGACTTACTTGGTATATATTGTCTGAATGGGCACCTACCTAGGAATGCCACCAGTTTGTTGATGAAGTACAGATAAAAAACATAACTTTTGCAGTCAGAAATAATCAGAGACCTGTAGAACTGTATAAAATGCTATCGGGTCATATTGACCCGAACAGTACAAGTGTAACAATCAGCGTGTAGCAAAAAGTAAACAAAAAAAACAAACAAAAACAACAAAAAAATGTAGAGCTCCACAAATGAGGAAAAGTCAAGGAACCACTAGTTTCAAATCCTCATTAAAAAAAATCTGCAGGGTCTCAAAAATCATTTCGGGTCATATTGACCCGAACAGAACAGCAGGGTTAAGGAGAGAGCACCTTTTGCAGGCATATGGAGACTTACAAAGCGATTTTCGCTCCACTGGGGGATTATGGGAAATATGCAAATCTGTTTTCCAGGATGTAATTAGGAAAATAATGCCTCTGCTTGCTGCCCTCTAGGGACAGCCCCCTTAAACATCCTAATTACATCCTGGAAAACAGATGGGCATATTTCCCATGAAGATTTTGGTTTTAAGGGGAAATTTCAAATCGAAGAGAGACAGAAGAATATGGGAGTTTAAGCTCATGACCACCTTTGACACATTCCAGAGGGGGTTAAATCTGTCACATGGTTTTATGTCATTTTACAAGAGATAGGCACCACACCAGTAATCAAAGGGATCATAAAATTCAGAAGGACATCCTTTGAACTGATAATTTGTTGATTTTCAACTTATTTATTTGTGTGTTTACTGCTTTCCATCCCCTGCCACTTGATTTCTGTGCCCTTTTTGTGTATAAGTATGCACGCCTTCAGATATTGTGGGTAAAAAATATGCAAATCTATTCTCCAGGATGTAATTAGGAGAACAGTGCACTCTGTACGCCGCCCTCTAGAGGGCAGCATCCTTAACATCATGCATGACTCAGTTAAAAGTCTAATTAATCATGATGCGGATTTAATTGCCAAATTAGTATTTCTATTCCAAAAGGAACAGATATTGTGTCATACCATGCCTGATGAAGAGACCTAGTAGTCTCAAAAGCTTGTGATCTATTATCATTTTTGTTAGCCAATAAAAAGGTATCAACTACTAAAAACTCAATCTTTATATTTCATATCCAGTGTCTAATATGGTACAAAGAAATATATTTCTCCTTTAACTGTTGGGGGTGAAAGGATAAATACTATAAAAATACTCAACTAGTTTTTGTTGCAAAATGTAAGTGGTAGTGTAAAACATAATGGCGGTATTTAAAAGCTACACAATTCTAGTAAACAAGGGATGCTAAGGTTGAACATACTGTAGCTATGCAGCCTTGATACCATAAAAAAATAACGCCAGACACTTGTAGCAGACTGGGCAAAGTTACCAAGTTAGAATTTACAGTCATTACAAAGCAAAATTACAGGGACATATTTTGCTCTAACATTTTATCTTAGACTTTTCTTTTCCAAAAGTTTTCTACCCAAGCGAATGTCATGTAAATTTATATGGTTGTCCTGTAATCCACAATATCTCATACTACCCCCCTTGTGATATAATTGATGTCAGATTTAAAGAATTTTACTTTGTGCATGCATATGTAAATTGAGAAATGAATGTATTGCACTAAAGGCCACAAACACTAGATGATGCATGTGTTCAGAAGTTTCAGACAATATCATAAACACAATGGCCTTCCATTTTATATCATTTTTTTAGAGATCTGATGTCAATGCAGCTTATTAAAATAAAGGATAAATGGTCTTTTTGCATGGACATTTAATTATAACACAGCATCATAAACTGTGAAAGCAGCTCATTTGCTGCCTTCAAAGAAAATCAGAAAATCAATGGCGGTCTAACAAAATGACTTAGATGTACTGAAATGGTTACCATTTAAAATAAAAGATATCTCTAAAATGGCGAGAGCCAATTAAAGGTATGTCACATTTCAACTGCAAATTGGCTGATTGCATGAACTGTCACTGGAGTAGGCAAATGAACTTGACATGCTGTTTTCTTGCTCCACAGCCACTTATCTCATAAAGGGAATAAAATGTCATATATTACAGCCTGAAAACCACTAGATTGAATATTCATTATGTATAAATTGTGCTAATTTCAGAGACGCCACCTTTAAAGCAAGTCAGATCACACATAAATAAGAATGTTTCACTTCTCTTCCTAAACAAACTCATTCATTGTGCATTTCGACATATTTACTGCTCAGTTTTTCAGATTTACTAAGCATTTCTCCATTAACTGGTTTGAGTAATGCATGTTTCTTTGACAAAATACAAAGTTCATAAACTGTAAATTCATAATCTGTAAACCCAATCTATAATCTATAATCTTGTTATGTGGATATCTCGTGATGGGCTGAAATTTCTCTGCAGGTTATTTAAAGGGGGTCTACCTTCACTAAAGTCCCTTCTGAATTACTAAAATTGTGTTGTAGGTGCGGTTAGTGACATAGCAAACATACCTTTTTTGTATCATATACATACTTGCTGCATTTTAGTTTGTAGGCATATTTGCTGTTTCGAGCACCAAGACCCTGCCAGACATCTGTCAGACCATCCATTTAGTTTGTGATCGCTGCCATTGAAACTTGTAACTCTTTATGCTAGGGGACAGCACTAGGTGGAAATCACAGGCAAGAAGCAGAAGCTTTGGCAACCATGGTCGCTGTCTGAGTTCACCAAATAGCTCATTTGCATACAGATTAAAACTTGAATTTTTTTGGCAGCAAGGTTGAACTTTGACAGAAAGAAGTAATGTTCACTATATCAGTAGCATATAAGTGGTTTATAAGAGACTATCTGCCAGGGACTTGTTTTGCTTATAGAAATGTATTACATTATGGGGATAACGTCCATCCTTAGGGAGAGGCCACCTTTTCAGGTGTGTGGAGACTTATACAGCCATAGTTGCTCCACTGCAAGGGAACATGGGAAGAATATGCAAATCTGTCTCCCAAGATGTAAACAGGGAAACAGTGCCTCTGTTATGCTGCCCTCTATGGGAAGCACCCTGAACTTCATGCCCGACTTTCCCAGAAGTCTTTACTGCATAATGCGGGGTTATAACCAAATCAATTTCTCAGCTACGGACGGCACCATTTCTGTATGGTTGGACTTCATCAGCGCAGACTAGAGAGAACTGATTTGGTAGAAGTGAGAGGCTGAGAGACCAGATTATGGAGATAACGTCCATCCTTAGGGAGAGACCACCTTCTCAGGTGTGTGGAGACTTATACAGCCATAGTTGCTCCACTGCAAGGGAACATAGGAAGAATATGCAAATCTGTCTCCCAAGATGTAAACAGGGAGACAGTGCCTCTGTTATGCTGCCCTCTATGGGAAGCACCCAGAAATGTATTAGGGAGGATTGTGCTATTTAACACCTACCAAGTATTTTAACATTGTATATAATCTACATTTTCTTAACATTTGTCACCATAGTGTCACCAAAATGCTGTTTTTTGCATCTTTGTATGAATCATTCTAGAATCATATGAAAAATATATTTTGCTTTACAGTGTATGACTGTGATTTCCTTCCAGTAATTTACACTGCGGATGTCTGGAAATGCATGTATCTGTATGTAGCAAAAATAGCTGCAAATAAATATTCATGAGAGGTTTTTCCCTTGTCTGGGCCTATTAGAATACAAGTTTTAGCAAAGGATTGGTCCATCTTACAAGTTTACTTATTACTAGAGATGAGCGAGTAGTACTCAATCGAGTAGGTATTCGATTGAATACTACGGTATTCGAAATACTCGTACTCGATTGAGTACCACTCGTTGTTCGAATGTAAAAGTTGATTGGCCGAATGCTATACAATCGGCCAATCAACGCTGGTTCTTCTCCTACCTTTAGAAGTCTTCTCCGTGCAGCTTCCCTGCGGCGTCTTCTGGCTCTTCATTCACTCTGCCAGGCATCGGGCCTGCGCTTGTAGTGCGGGCATGCGCAGTCGGCTCTGCCCAGGCCCGATGCCTGGCAGAGTGAATTCAGAGCAGGAAGATGCCGCGGGGACGCTGCACAGAGAAGACTTCTCGGAGGATCCAGCCCAACCCTCACTCGTGGACTTGGTAAGTATAATTTGATCAAACGTTGCCTACCCCTGAAACGAGCATTTTCCCCCATAGACTATAATAGGGTTCGATATTCAATTCGAGTAGTCGAATATTGAGGGGCTACTCAAAACGAATATCGAATCTCGAACATTTTACTGTTCGCTCATCTCTACTTATTACGCTTAAGGCTGAAGATCCACATTACGACAATGCAATGTTTTACAGTATCTGCAAGGTGACTGGGATTCTGGATAATCCCATTTACACATTACAGAAAAAAATCTGCAGCAGAAAAGCTGGCATTTCCCCATAGGTATAAGGGCAGAAATATATGGGGTCCAGGGCAGATCTTGAATAAGCTGCAGCCCAGGTGTGGGTCATAGAGCCTGCACTTCAGGGCAGATTTTGGGAGGAGAGGTAGTGGCTGGGTCTGTCCTGACACAGAGTTTTGTGTACAGTACTTTGTTATTTTGGTTGTTTCGTGTGGTTGGAAGTAAGCCACACATACAGTTAGTATTTTCTGTTTAGTTAGCAGGTTTTGTTTTGCCTTTGTCTGCCTGAAGTTAAGGCTGTGTTGTATTTTCCTTATCCTGTGCCTGATGTAAACGTTTATTTTGCTGTTTTTTTTTTTTTTAAATAAACTGATTTCTGCTGCAAGATTTGTGTCCCTGTCTCTGACTGGTTGGGTCCGCACCACTTCTTCTACCGAGCTACCTTCCCCACAGTGGAAACTGATGTTTGGGCATACTGCAGCGCACAACAGAATTGGTCAAAGAGTATAGTGAGAATTTTTTTTACCCCACAGCCATTTCACAGATTTTATTAACATTGTGGTGTGTACATGAAAAATTATTATAACAGCACTTTATACCAACAGTTTTAATTTTCACAAGGGGTTAAATGTGAAAAACACCCCACAGTTTGTTAAAAAAAAAAATTGCTCCTGAGTATGGGAATACCCCATATGTGGTTATAATCTGCTGTATGGGTACATGCAGGGCTCAGAATGGAGAGTGCTATTTGGCTTTTGGAGGGCAGATTTTGCTGGAATAATTTTTAGGTGTGATGTCTCATTTGTAGGGCCCCTAAAGTACAAATAAATGGAAACTCCCAAAAAATGATCCCATTTTGGAAACAACACCCCTAAAGGAATTTATGAAGCGTATGGTGAGCATTTTAACCTCAAATCTTTTTCACAGACTATTAGCATTGGGTATAAGGAAAATGTTTGTTCCCTGTCGTCCCTACCAGCGGCACAACTGGGGTATTTTCTGCCCCTGTGTGCTGGTAGGACAGGAGGATTTTTAATTAGCCAGTATCAATTTCACATGGCGAGGATCCCTTAAAAGGACAGCTTCCTCCCCAAAACATGTTTTTTTCTGTCGTGTGTGGACCAGGACAGGTGGGGAGGATGTTCTGTCCTCCTAAGGGATCAGGACCACTTACCTGATCCAGGTGATCTTTGCTTTAAGAAGATCAGTCCCTTCAGCTTCCTACATTCTGTAAGCTGGTGCCTGTAATAAGAAGAAAATTCTCACTTTAAGGTCTCAGTTCATTCCTGGGGACCTAGGGTAAGCTGATGTACACTAGAGGACTCACTACGCTCCAGTTTGGAGGCAGGGAAGAGCGGTGCTGCTGCCGCGCCTCCATTCGCCCGGGGATCCTTAGGGCCAGCTGAGCAAATGCCGGCATGTGGAACCTTGGTGCCACGGCGCAACGCCAAGGTAGGGACCTTCTGTTCTCTTTACCAGGAGGATAATCCCTTGGCAGTGGATGCCCTGTCCATCCCATGGAGGTTCAAGCTGATATACATCTTCCCTCCAATTCCCAATAAGACAGGACCAAGTCTCGGGAATCGCCATAATCCCGTTCTGGCTGGAAAGACTTGGCTCATGTGGATGAGTCAAGGCATGTATTGGAGGCTTCCCCCTCTCCCAGATCTGGTGACCCAAGGACAGCTGAGATGCCAGGATCTGAGGAGACTCAACCTGACAGTCTGGAGGTTGACCAGTCCCTATTAAGGAATAGAGGACTGTCCCAGAATGTCCTGAAGACTCTTGCTAGCGCCAGAGCTGAATCTACAAACCGGAGCTACTGTAGGATCGGTAACATGTTTAATGCCTGGTGTCTTGAACATGAGCTGCTTCATGGTCTTCAGAGATCACGTCCATAATCCATTACAGTCTGAGCTTGCACTCTACCAAATCCACGGCTTTTGGGCAAGCTATTTTACACTCGGTCTGCAGTTAACTCCCGCCCTAAAGGGATTACTTGGTATCTCCCCAGTTGTGTCGCTGGTAGGGACGACAAGGAACAAGTGATTATGAAGATAATCTTATTTCCCTTAGTCCTAACAGCGGCACAAGACTTCCCACCCTATATTAAGAAAAAAAAACCCCCACAAAAGTGGGTTTGTATGCTTATGCTTAATATTGTATATGTTACCTTATATTACTCTGGTATGTACACATTTTGGGGGAGGAAGCTGTGTCCTTTTAAGGGATCCTAGCCATGTGAAATTGATACTGGCTAATTAAAAATCTGCCTGTCCTACCAGCACACAGGGGCAGAAAATACCCCAGTTGTGCCGCTGTTAGGACTAAGGGAAACAAGATTATCTTGTTTTTGTACCGTGTTAGCCAGTGGGTAGGAAATATAAAAAAACTAAAAACTTGAGAGTCTTCAGTAGTTAACACCTTTTTTAATGGCTAACTAATAATGATGGTAGATTACAACGTTTCAAAGCTCTCAGCTTCTTCTTCAGTTATATCTAAAAACAATTTCTGAAGGATGCATATTTATGTACAAGAGGGACACATAGGGATAGAATTCTAGGAGGGAGGGTAGAAGAAGGTTATTGGTTATACAACTAAACAATTCATCAGTTTGTAATGTTCTTATCAGTTCACAGAGTGTCTTTTTTGCTGGCCTTCTCAGTTCAGTGATTTCTGTAGGATGCCATGAACCCATGTGAGAGATTCATCCCTTTCTTGAGAGTGTTAAACAAGGTCATAAACTTGTACTCATAAATCCGTCTTTTTTTCCTGGATTTAAAATTCTCTCTTATAACCAAAATTTTCATGTCATTGGTGATATTATGATTTTCACTACTGAAATGTTTGGAACCTCCCACGCTCGTATACAAGACTTCTCCCGAGTTGCACCACTTCTCTGGAATGTTCTATCCCGGACAATCAGACTAACTCCCAATTTCTACTGTTTCAAACGCAAACTAAAGACACATCTTTTCAGACAGGCCTATCACAATTTCTAACGTAAACCCTTCCGTACTATAATAAGAATCCTCAAAATTTAACCTTCCTCTGTCCCCGCTCCTACATTACCCCACATGATATGATGTCTTTTCAGGCTAAATTTATCTGTCCAAGCTCCATCCACATGTTACAGGACACCACTAGTGATGGCTCATAAAGTTTTGTTTGTGTAATGACAGTAACCTCTATTACAAAATTGTCTGAATACTGTATAAGCAATGCCACCCCTGCTACCTCTTGTGTCACCCCCTCTACCTCATAGATTGTAAGCTCTTGTGAGCAGGGCCCTCAGTCCCACTGTGTGAAATGACATTCTTTGTTATATATCTGTCTGTATTTGAACCCTACAAATTGTACAGCGCTGCGGAATATGTTGGTGTTATATAAATAAAATGTATTATTATTAGAGATGAGCGAACACTAAAATGTTCGAGGTTCGAAATTCGATTCGAACAGCCGCTCAATGTTCGTGTGTTCGAACGGGTTTCGAACCCCATTGTAGTCTATGGGGAACAGATACTCGTTAAGGGGGAAACCCAAATCCGTGTCTGGAGGGTCACCAAGTCCACTATGACACCCCAGGAAATGATGCCAACACCTCTGGAATGACACTGGGACAGCAGGGGAAGCATGTCTGGGGGCATCTAACACACCAAAGACCCTCTATTACCCCAACATCACAGCCTAACAACTACACACTTTACACACTCAATACCACCTCTCTGACAGTAGGAAAACACCTTGAAACATGTGTATTTGGCACTTGCAGTGAGGAGAGCTTGTCACCAGCAGTGAATTTGGCCCTTGTAGTAAGTTGAGGTTGGCACCAACATTTGTTTTGAAAATCAGGGTGGATTGAGCCTCTAACCAGCAGAGTTTGGGCAAATTCATGGTGGAGGGAGCCTCTAAAAACCCCAGTTTGGACCAATTCATGGTGGAGGGAGACTCTAAAAACCCCAGTTTGGACCAATTCATGGTGGAGGGAGACTCTAAAAACCCCAGTTTGGACCAATTCATGGTGGAGGGAGCCTCTAAAAACCCCAGTTTGGACCAATTCATGGTGGAGGGAGCCTCTAACCAGCCCAGTTTGGACCAATTAATGGTGGAGGGAGCCTCTAAACAGCCAAGTTTTGGGAAATTCATGGTGGAGGGAGCCTCTAACCAGCCCAGTTTGGACCAATTCATGGTGGAGGGAGCCTCTAAACAGCCCAGTTTGGGCAAATTCATGGTGGAGGGAGCCTCTAACCAGCCCAGTTTGGACCAATTAATGGTGGAGGGAGCCTCTAACCAGCCCAGTTTGGACCAATTAATGGTGGAGGGAGCCTCTAACCAGCCCAGTTTGGACCAATTAATGGTGGAGGGAGCCTCTAACCAGCCCAGTTTGGACCAATTAATGGTGGAGGGAGCCTCTAACCAGCCCAGTTTGGACCAATTAATGGTGGAGGGAGCCTCTAAACAGCCAAGTTTTGGGAAATTCATGGTGGAGGGAGCCTCTAACCAGCCCAGTTTGGACCAATTCATGGTGGAGGGAGCCTCTAAACAGCCCAGTTTGGGCAAATTCATGGTGGAGGGAGCCTCTAAAAAACCCAGTTTGGACCAATTCATGGTGGAGGGAGCCTCTAATTAGCCCAGTTTGGACCAATTAATTGTGGAGGGAGCCTCTAACCAGCCCAGTTTGGACCAATTAATGGTGGAGGGAGCCTCTAACCACCCCAGTTTGGACCAATTCATGGTGGAGGGAGCCTCTAACCAGCCCAGTTTGGACCAATTCATGGTGGAGGGAGCCTCTAAACAGCCAAGTTTTGGGAAATTCATGGTGGAGGGAGCCTCTAACCAGCCCAGTTTGGACCAATTCATGGTGGAGGGAGCCTCTAAACAGCCCAGTTTGGGCAAATTCATGGTGGAGGGAGCCTCTAACCAGCCCAGTTTGGACCAATTAATGGTGGAGGGAGCCTCTAAACAGCCAAGTTTTGGGAAATTCATGGTGGAGGGAGCCTCTAACCAGCCCAGTTTGGACCAATTAATGGTGGAGGGAGCCTCTAACCAGCCCAGTTTGGACCAATTAATGGTGGAGGGAGCCTCTAACCAGCCCAGTTTGGACCAATTAATGGTGGAGGGAGCCTCTAAACAGCCAAGTTTTGGGAAATTCATGGTGGAGGGAGCCTCTAACCAGCCCAGTTTGGACCAATTCATGGTGGAGGGAGCCTCTAAACAGCCCAGTTTGGGCAAATTCATGGTGGAGGGAGCCTCTAAAAAACCCAGTTTGGACCAATTCATGGTGGAGGGAGCCTCTAAACAGCCCAGTTTGGGCAAATTCATGGTGGAGGGAGCCTCTAAACAGCCAAGTTTTGGGAAATTCATGGTGGAGGGAGCCTCTAACCAGCCCAGTTTGGACCAATTCATGGTGGAGGGAGCCTCTAAACAGCCAAGTTTTGGGAAATTCATGGTGGAGGGAGCCTCTAACCAGCCCAGTTTGGACCAATTAATGGTGGAGGGAGCCTCTAACCACCCCAGTTTGGGCAAATTCATGGTGGAGGGAGCCTCTAACCAGCCCAGTTTGGACCAATTAATGGTGGAGGGAGCCTCTAAACAGCCCAGTTTGGGCAAATTCATGGTGGAGGGAGCCTCTAAACAGCCAAGTTTTGGGAAATTCATGGTGGAGGGAGCCTCTAACCAGCCCAGTTTGGACCAATTCATGGTGGAGGGAGCCTCTAAACAGCCCAGTTTGGGCAAATTCATGGTGGAGGGAGCCTCTAAAAAACCCAGTTTGGACCAATTCATGGTGGAGGGAGCCTCTAATTAGCCCAGTTTGGACCAATTAATTGTGGAGGGAGCCTCTAACCAGCCCAGTTTGGACCAATTAATGGTGGAGGGAGCCTCTAACCACCCCAGTTTGGGCAAATTCATGGTGGAGGGAGCCTCTAACCAGCCCAGTTTGGACCAATTAATGGTGGAGGGAGCCTCTAACCAGCCCAGTTTGGACCAATTAATGGTGGAGGGAGCCTCTAACCACCCCAGTTTGGACCAATTCATGGTGGAGGGAGCCTCTAACCAGCCCAGTTTGGACCAATTCATGGTGGAGGGAGCCTCTAACCAGCCCAGTTTGGACCAATTAATGGTGGAGGGAGCCTCTAACCAGCCCAGTTTGGACCAATTAATGGTGGAGGGAGCCTCTAAACAGCCAAGTTTTGGGAAATTCATGGTGGAGGGAGCCTCTAACCAGCCCAGTTTGGACCAATTCATGGTGGAGGGAGCCTCTAAACAGCCCAGTTTGGGCAAATTCATGGTGGAGGGAGCCTCTAACCAGCCCAGTTTGGACCAATTAATGGTGGAGGGAGCCTCTAACCACCCCAGTTTGGGCAAATTCATGGTGGAGGGAGCCTCTAACCAGCCCAGTTTGGACCAATTAATGGTGGAGGGAGCCTCTAAACAGCCCAGTTTGGGCAAATTCATGGTGGAGGGAGCCTCTAAACAGCCAAGTTTTGGGAAATTCATGGTGGAGGGAGCCTCTAACCACCCCAGTTTGGACCAATTCATGGTGGAGGGAGCCTCTAAACAGCCCAGTTTGGGCAAATTCATGGTGGAGGGAGCCTCTAAAAAACCCAGTTTGGACCAATTCATGGTGGAGGGAGCCTCTAAACAGCCCAGTTTGGGCAAATTCATGGTGGAGGGAGCCTCTAACCAGCAGAGTTGGGGGAAATCAGGGTGGAGGGAGCCTAGTATTAGCAGAATTGTGCAACGCTTATGGTGGATGAGTATGAGGATGCGGAGGAATTGGAGAGGTTGAGTACAGACATGGAGTTTCATGTTGGGGTGCTTTACACAGGTGGGCACAAAAATGACGGCTCTACCCAGTGGTGGTTCATTTTTATCAAAGTGAGCCGGTCGGCACTCTCAGCTGACAGACGGGTGCGCTTGTCAGTGATGATGCCACCGGCTGCACTGAACACCCTCTCAGATAGGACGCTGGCGGCAGGACAGGACAGCACCTCCAAGGCATATAGGGCAAGTTCAAGCCACAGGTCCAACTTCGACACCCAATACGTGTAGGGCGCAGAGGGGTCGGAGAGGACAGGGCTGTGGTCGGAAAGGTATTCCCGCAACATGCGCCTATACTTCTCACGCCTGGTGACACTAGGACCCTCCGTGGCGGCACTTTGGCGAGGGGGTGCCATCAAGGTGTCCCAGACCTTAGACAGTGTGCCCCTCGTTTGTGTGGACCGGTGAGAACTTGGTTGCCTACTGGAGGAACTGCCCTCCCTGCCGCCAACGTCACATGCTGGAAACATCTCCATCATATTCTGCACCAATTGCCTGTGGCAAGCATTGATGCGATTGGCCCTCCCCTCTACCGGAATAAAAGACGAGATGTTGTTTTTATACCGGGGGTCAAGGATAGCAAAGATCCAGTACTGGTTGTCCTCCATGATTTTGACAATACGCTTGTCGGTTGTAAAGCACCCCAACATGAACTCAGCCATGTCTGCCACAGTGTTAGTTGGCATGACTCCTCTGGCCCCACCGGAAAGTTCAATCTCCATTTCCTCCTCATCCTCCATGTCTACCCATCCGCGCTGCAACAATGGGACGATTCGAAGTTGCCCGGAAGCCTCCTGTATCACCATCACATCATCGGACAACTCTTCTTCCTCCTCCTCCTCCTCCTCCTCCTCCATTAAACGCAGTGAAGCGGACAGATGTGTGGACCTACTCTCCAGCTGTGACGGATCGGATGCTATCCCTAACTCCTCTGTGTGATCTGAGTTATCCCTGATGTCAATCAGGGATTCTCTCAGAACACACAAGAGCGGGATTGTAAGGCTCACCATCGCATCCTCAGAGCTCACCCTCCTTGTGGACTCCTCAAAGACCCGTAGGATGTCACAAAGGTCTCTCATCCATGGCCACTCATGGATGTGAAACTGAGGCAGCTGACTTTGTGGCACCCTAGGGTTTTGTAGCTGGTATTCCATCAAAGGTCTCTGCTGCTCAACCACTCTATTCAACATCTGAAACGTTGAGTTCCAGCGTGTGGGGACGTCGCACAAAAGCCGGTGTTGTGGCACATGCAGGCGTTGCTGGAGAGATTTTAAGCTAGCAGCGGCTACTGTCGACTTGCGAAAGTGGGCGCACATGCGCCGCACTTTCACCAGTAGCTCTGGAACATTGGGGTAGCTCTTTAGGAAACGTTGCACCACTAGGTTGAAGACGTGGGCCAGGCATGGAACATGTTGGAGTCCGGCAAGCTCCAGAGCTGCTACCAGGTTCCGGCCGTTATCACAAACGACCATGCCTGGGCCCAGGTGCAGCGGCTCAAACCATATTGCCGTCTCATCGAGGAGGGCATCCCTCACCTCGGAGGCAGTGTGCTGTCTGTCCCCCAAGCTGATCAGCTTCAGCACAGCCTGCTGACGTCTACCAACGCCAGTGCTGCAACGTTTCCAACTCGTAGCTGGGGTCAATCTAACAGCGGAGGAGGAGGCGGTGGCGGAGGAGGAGGCGGTGGCGGAGGAGGAGGCGGTAGAGGAGGAGGAGGAGGAGGGGGGTGTTCTTCTCGTGTCCCTGCCAGGAATGTTAGGCGGGGAGACGAGGTACACCGGGCCAGTTTGGGAAGCAGTCCCAGCCTCAACTACATTCACCCAGTGTGCCGTCAGTGAAATGTAGCGTCCCTGTCCGCATGCACTTGTCCACGCGTCGGTGGTCAAGTGGACCTTTGTGCAAAGCGCGGAACTAAGGGCCCGCCTGATGTTGAGTGACACGTGCTGGTGCAAGGCGGGGACGGCACACCGGGAGAAGTAGTGACGGCTAGGGACGGCATAGCGAGGTGCCGCAGTTGCCATCAGGTCCAGGAAGGCGGGAGTTTCAACAAGCCGGAACGCCAACATCTCCTGGGCCAGCAGTTTAGCGATGTTGGCGTTCAAGGCTTGCGCGTGTGGGTGGTTAGCAGTGTATTTCTGCCGCCGCTCCAATGTCTGAGAGATGGTGGGTTGTTGTAAAGAAACGCCTGATGGTGCCTTTGATGGTGCAGGAGAAGGAGATAAGACAGGACCAGGGGAGGATGAGGTAGAAGTCAACAAAGTGGCGGAGGCAGATGAAGTGGTGTCCTGGCTCGTCCTCTGGAGTGCATCGCCAGCACAGTCAGCAGTGGCAGTGGCAGAGGCAGAGGCAGAGGCAGTGGCAGTGGCGTGAACGGCAGTCGGCCTTTGTCCTGCCGTTGCTGCCTGCCACTGATTCCAGTGCTTGGATTCCAAATGACGGCGCATTGAAGTGGTGGACAGGTTGCTCTTCTCAGAGCCCCTAATCAATTTCGAGAGGCAAATTGTGCAGACAACACTATATCTGTCCTCGGCGCATTCCTTGAAAAAACTCCACACCTTCGAGAAACGTGCCCTCGAGGTGGGAGTTTTTCGGGGCTGGGTACGAACTGGAACATCTTGGGAGATTCCGGGTGTGGCCTGGCTTCGCCTAAGCTGCTGACCTCTGCCTCTGCCTCTAGCTACCCTTTTTGGTGCTGCACCTGCCTCAACATCCACACTACTTTCCCCGCTTGACATCCCCCCTGTCCAGGTCGGGTCAGTGTCCTCATCATCCACCACTTCCTCTTCCAACTCCTGTCTCATCTCCTCCTCCCGCACAATGCGCCGGTCAACTGGATGCCCTGACGGCAACTGCGTCACATCATCGTCGATGAGGGTGGGTTGCTGGTCATCCACCACCAAATCGAACGGAGATGGAGGAGACTCTAGTGTTTGAGCATCTGGATACAGATGCTCCTCTGTTAGGTTCGTGGAATCGTGACGTGGAGAGGCAGGTTGAGGGACAATGAAAGGAGCGGAGAACAGCTCTGGGGAGCAGGGACAGTTTGGGTTATTGTTCTGTAAAGCTTCGGAATTTTGGGAGGAAGGAAGACAAGACTGTTGGGTAATAGGAGGAGAGGAGGCAGAGTCTGACTGGCTGCTGGACAATGTGCTGTAAGCGTTCTCTGACAGCCATTGCAAGACCTGTTCCTGGTTCTCGGGCCTACTAAGGTTTGTACCCTGCAGTTTAGTTAATGTGGCAAGCAACCCTGGCACTGTGGAGTGGCGCAATGCTTGCTGCCCCACAGGAGTAGGCACGGGACGCCCTGTGGCTTCACTGCTACCTTGCTCCCCAGAACCATTCCCCCGACCTCGCCCACGGCCTCGTCCACGTCCCTTTCCGGGAGCCTTGCGCATTTTGAATTCCTAGTTAGAAATTGGCACTGTATACCAGTAGTAAAAATTGTGGGTGCACGTAACCCCAATATATTCTTTGAATTCCCAGTCAGACACTGGCACTATATGGCAGTAGCAAGAAATGAGGGTATTTGTATTCCCAATATACTCTTTGAATTCCCAGTCAGACAATGGCACTGTATACCAGTAGTAAAAATTGTGGGTGCACGTAACCCCAATATATTCTTTGAATTACCAGTCAGAAACTGGCACTATATGGCAGTAGCAAGAAATGAGGGTATTTGTATTCCCAATATACTCTTTGAATTCCCAGTCAGACAATGGCACTGTATACCAGTAGTAAAAATTGTGGGTGCACGTAACCCCAATATATTCTTTGAATTCCCAGTCAGACACTGGCACTATATGGCAGTAGCAAGAAATGAGGGTATTTGTATTCCCAATATACTCTTTGAATTCCCAGTCAGACAATGGCACTGTATACCAGTAGTAAAAATTGTGGGTGCACGTAACCCCAATATATTCTTTGAATTACCAGTCAGAAACTGGCACTATATGGCAGTAGCAAGAAATGAGGGTATTTATAACCCCAATATATTCTTTGAATTCCCAGTCAGACAATGGCACTGTATACCAGTAGTAAAAATTGTGGGTGCACGTAACCCCAATATATTCTTTGAATTCCCAGTCAGAAACTGGCACTATATGGCAGTAGCAAGAAATGAGGGTATTTATAACCCCAATATACTCTTTGAATTCCCAGTCAGACAATGGCACTGTATACCAGTAGTAAAAATTGTGGGTGCACGTAACCCCAATATATTCTTTGAATTCCCAGTCAGAAACTGGCACTATATGGCAGTAGCAAGAAATGAGGGTATTTGTATTCCCAATATACTCTTTGAATTCCCAGTCAGACAATGGCACTGTATACCAGTAGTAAAAATTGTGGGTGCACGTAACCCCAATATATTCTTTGAATTACCAGTCAGAAACTGGCACTATATGGCAGTAGCAAGAAATGAGGGTATTTATAACCCCAATATATTCTTTGAATTCCCAGTCAGACAATGGCACTGTATACCAGTAGTAAAAATTGTGGGTGCACGTAACCCCAATATATTCTTTGAATTACCAGTCAGAAACTGGCACTATATGGCAGTAGCAAGAAATGAGGGTATTTATAACCCCAATATATTCTTTGAATTCCCAGTCAGACAATGGCACTGTATACCAGTAGTAAAAATTGTGGGTGCACGTAACCCCAATATATTCTTTGAATTCCCAGTCAGAAACTGGCACTATATGGCAGTAGCAAGAAATGAGGGTATTTGTATTCCCAATATACTCTTTGAATTCCCAGTCAGACAATGGCACTGTATACCAGTAGTAAAAATTGTGGGTGCACGTAACCCCAATATATTCTTTGAATTCCCAGTCAGAAACTGGCACTATATGGCAGTAGCAAGAAATGAGGGTATTTATAACCCCAATATATTCTTTGAATTCCCAGTCAGACAATGGCACTGTATACCAGTAGTAAAAATTGTGGGTGCACGTAACCCCAATATATTCTTTGAATTCCCAGTCAGAAACTGGCACTATATGGCAGTAGCAAGAAATGAGGGTATTTGTATTCCCAATATACTCTTTGAATTCCCAGTCAGACAATGGCACTGTATACCAGTAGTAAAAATTGTGGGTGCACGTAACCCCAATATATTCTTTGAATTCCCAGTCAGAAACTGGCACTATATGGCAGTAGCAAGAAATGAGGGTATTTGTATTCCCAATATACTCTTTGAATTCCCAGTCAGACAATGGCACTGTATACCAGTAGTAAAAATTGTGGGTGCACGTAACCCCAATATATTCTTTGAATTCCCAGTCAGAAACTGGCACTATATGGCAGTAGCAAGAAATGAGGGTATTTGTATTCCCAATATACTCTTTGAATTCCCAGTCAGACAATGGCACTGTATACCAGTAGTAAAAATTGTGGGTGCACGTAACCCCAATATATTCTTTGAATTCCCAGTCAGAAACTGGCACTATATGGCAGTAGCAAGAAATGAGGGTATTTGTATTCCCAATATACTCTTTGAATTCCCAGTCAGACAATGGCACTGTATACCAGTAGTAAAAATTGTGGGTGCACGTAACCCCAATATATTCTTTGAATTCCCAGTCAGACACTGGCACTATATGGCAGTAGCAAGAAATGAGGGTATTTGTATTCCCAATATACTCTTTGAATTCCCAGTCAGACAATGGCACTGTATACCAGTAGTAAAAATTGTGGGTGCACGTAACCCCAATATATTCTTTGAATTCCCAGTCAGAAACTGGCACTATATGGCAGTAGCAAGAAATGAGGGTATTTGTATTCCCAATATACTCTTTGAATTCCCAGTCAGACAATGGCACTGTATACCAGTAGTAAAAATTGTGGGTGCACGTAACCCCAATATATTCTTTGAATTCCCAGTCAGAAACTGGCACTATATGGCAGTAGCAAGAAATGAGGGTATTTATAACCCCAATATATTCTTTGAATTCCCAGTCAGACAATGGCACTGTATACCAGTAGTAAAAATTGTGGGTGCACGTAACCCCAATATATTCTTTGAATTCCCAGTCAGAAACTGGCACTATATGGCAGTAGCAAGAAATGAGGGTATTTGTATTCCCAATATACTCTTTGAATTCCCAGTCAGACAATGGCACTGTATACCAGTAGTAAAAATTGTGGGTGCACGTAACCCCAATATATTCTTTGAATTCCCAGTCAGAAACTGGCACTATATGGCAGTAGCAAGAAATGAGGGTATTTGTATTCCCAATATACTCTTTGAATTCCCAGTCAGACAATGGCACTGTATACCAGTAGTAAAAATTGTGGGTGCACGTAACCCCAATATATTCTTTGAATTCCCAGTCAGAAACTGGCACTATATGGCAGTAGCAAGAAATGAGGGTATTTGTATTCCCAATATACTCTTTGAATTCCCAGTCAGACAATGGCACTGTATACCAGTAGTAAAAATTGTGGGTGCACGTAACCCCAATATATTCTTTGAATTCCCAGTCAGAAACTGGCACTATATGGCAGTAGCAAGAAATGAGGGTATTTGTATTCCCAATATACTCTTTGAATTCCCAGTCAGACAATGGCACTGTATACCAGTAGTAAAAATTGTGGGTGCACGTAACCCCAATATATTCTTTGAATTCCCAGTCAGACACTGGCACTATATGGCAGTAGCAAGAAATGAGGGTATTTGTATTCCCAATATACTCTTTGAATTCCCAGTCAGACAATGGCACTGTATACCAGTAGTAAAAATTGTGGGTGCACGTAACCCCAATATATTCTTTGAATTACCAGTCAGAAACTGGCACTATATGGCAGTAGCAAGAAATGAGGGTATTTATAACCCCAATATATTCTTTGAATTCCCAGTCAGACAATGGCACTGTATACCAGTAGTAAAAATTGTGGGTGCACGTAACCCCAATATATTCTTTGAATTCCCAGTCAGAAACTGGCACTATATGGCAGTAGCAAGAAATGAGGGTATTTGTATTCCCAATATACTCTTTGAATTCCCAGTCAGACAATGGCACTGTATACCAGTAGTAAAAATTGTGGGTGCACGTAACCCCAATATATTCTTTGAATTCCCAGTCAGACACTGGCACTATATGGCAGTAGCAAGAAATGAGGGTATTTGTATTCCCAATATATTCTTTGAATTCCCAGTCAGACAATGGCACTGTATACCAGTAGTAAAAATTGTGGGTGCACGTAACCCCAATATATTCTTTGAATTACCAGTCAGAAACTGGCACTATATGGCAGTAGCAAGAAATGAGGGTATTTGTATTCCCAATATATTCTTTGAATTCCCAGTCAGACAATGGCACTGTATACCAGTAGTAAAAATTGTGGGTGTATATAGCCCCAATTCTATTGCTAGGGGACTTGCAGGGTATTTCTGGGGTGAAGGTGGGGGGGCACACCGTTGGAACGGGTATCGGGGTATATATCGGGTATACGGGAATACACTGACAGTGTATTCCATTCAGGATCCTGGGAAAGCTGGGTTGCGGCGATTGAGCCCGTCAGTGCCACGTTACACTGACAAGCTTCTCCCTGGAATTTAGCTCTTACAAGAGCTGTTGGTTGTCTTCTCCTTCCTATCCTAGCCTGTCCCTGCCTACCCAGAATCTAAGCCCTAGCTAGCTGGACGGAAACCTCCGTCCTCGGTGAATTGCAAGCTCAGAATGACGCGAAGCTAGGCGTCGCTGTTCTTTTAAATTAGAGGTCACATGTTTTCGGCAGCCAATGGGTTTTGCCTACTTTTTTCAACGTCACCGGTGTCGTAGTTCCTGTCCCACCTACCCAGCGCTGTTATTGGAGCAAAAAAGGCGCCAGGGAAGGTGGGAGGGGAATCGAGTAATGGCGCACTTTACCACGCGGTGTTCGATTCGATTCGAACATGCCGAACAGCCTAATATCCGATCGAACATGAGTTCGATAGAACACTGTTCGCTCATCTCTAATTATTATTATTTTATTATCCCCAAATGGCAGCTTATGCCCATATGTATGACACAGTTGTACCTAGGATAATTAATGCTATATGTGTGTATATAGAGCACTATTTTGGTTTTTGGAGCATAGTTTGCTGTGTTCCCAGGTTCAGTACTATATACTGCAATCAGCACTGCTCCTCTAATGAGGCGAGGTGAGGCAATAGCCACAGACGGCAATATGCCGGGGGGCGGCATTTTGAGTAAACTAAGCCAGTCCAGGACAGGCCACTTTAAAAAAAAAAACAAGCTGCATGCAACTTGTCCTGGGCTGGCTTAGTGTTTTCAGCGGGGGAGGAGAGAGATGGCTTGGGGCAGCTTTGTGGAGACAGCCAGGGCTGAGGGTGAGGGTGCAGCTGCTTAACCCTCCGGACACTATACAGCAGCATTTACACCTACCCTGTTTCCCCGAAAATAAGACACCCCCCCCCCCTTCACTTTCTGGATCACATACAACCGGCAGTCATGCTGGCACTCCGCTAATTGTTCCCTGCTTCGTTTGCCGATTGTTCCCCGCTCCAGCCGCTGCATAAAACATCCCCCGAAAATAAGAAAGGTCATATATTTCGTTAGCTAATTAATTATAAGAACATGTCTTATTTTCGGGGAAACAGGGTACCAGTTTATTAGATGCTGTCCGTGCAGCCCGGACTTCCCCCTCCCCCTCACAGCAGAGTCTGATCATAGCGTGTGGAGACAGGAAGAAGTCTGCAGCGATGGGACAGCTTCACTCCAGACAAATGTGAGTGTGAATTTTTTTTGTAAAATATAATATTTAATATGTATATATGTGTACTTTTTTATAGTTTGTGTCTTGTATACTGTGTAGATTCTATATGTTTATGTGTGAGTAAATATGTTATAATAATGTATATGTGCTAGGATAATGTATATGTGTGAGTATATATAACATATGGATGACTGTGTAGGTATATATGGTATGATGTATGTGGTATGTGTGAGTGAGTAGATACGGTATATGGATGACTGTGTAGGTATATATAGTGTATATGTGTGTGGTATGTGTGAGTATATACTGTTAGAGTTAAGTTCTCCATCTTTGTATTTTGGCAGCCATCTTGTAATCTTTCACATATAAACTGTATAAGTATGTATTTTCTGCTTCAGTAAAGGAGGCCCTTTGTTAGACTTTAAGGAATGTGATAATGAACGTTAATGCAAAGGTTGCTAATCATTATCTCTCAAGGGCCTCATTTTGAGAAGATGCAGCTGACCTTGTATATCTCTTACCTCCTTTACATGATGTATGGACACATAACCAACAAAAGTATTAATCTTATGGTATCTGGGCACTTTGTCATATTTTAGGGTGAATTCACACTGAGTAAACGCTAGCTTATTCTGAACGTAAAACACGTTCAGAATAAGCGGCGTCTAAAGCAGCTCCATTCATTTCTATGGGAGCGGGGATACGAGCGCTCCCCATAGAAATGAATGGGCTGCTTCTTTCACTCCGTGCAGTCCCATTGAAGTGAATGGGGAGTGCCGGCGTATACGGCAAGCTCTGCTCATGCCGGAGCGTACACGCCGGCACTCCCCATTCACTTCAATGGGACTGCACGGAGTGAAAGAAGCAGCCCATTCATTTCTATGGGGAGCGCTCGTATCCCCGCTCCCATAGAAATGAATGGAGCTGCCTTAGACGCCGCTTATTCTGAACGTGTTTTACGTTCAGAATAAGCTAGCGTTTACTCAGTGTGAATGCACCCTTATGGTTTATGAAGGTCACTTAGAGTTTGTATAGACAGAATCTATGTAGCTAATTGTTAATTAAGTTGCAACATGTCATCTTATCTCTTTTGCCATGATATATATATATATATATAGACATAGTCTGGGAGGTTAGCTCACACATAAGTATTTTGAATCCTTCTTTGTTTCATGGGAAAGTCCATCCCAGTTTGGAAAATTATAATGAGATGAAGATTATAATGAGCCTCAGCCAATAGCCATGTGCCAGGCTTGTCTTATATCTCTATAACCAATCGTGTTTGTACCTGATTAGAATAGCCAAGCCAGCTCTTTGTCTGTAATGTATTTAAACTACCTTTTTCTTATAATAAAATCAGAACTCTTTTGATACACTACCATCTTGTGTCTTTAATCAGTTCTCCAGGCTTAAACCAAAATGGCTGCAGTCCATCTAGGCCTGTTAATTAATTATCTAATTTGGAACTCTGCAACATACTCTTATGAGGACACTTTAATGTCCCCAACAATACAGTATACTAGTTTTGGAAATTGCTTCATGCCACTTATACCTACAGAAACACCATTGGTTTCCCTATAGGTATAATGGAAGGAAACCTCTACTGACTTTCTGTGAAAAAAGCGCTACGGGAAAAACTTTGATGCGATGTCACTGCATTATTTTCCCGCAGCACTTTTTTTTGCTTTGGCGTGCTACGTGAGGCTTTACCCCTATAGTGTGATGCACAGGTGATAAGGATTAAGCCCAACAGTGAGATGCAGCTAAAAAAAACACCGTGGAAAGAAATAGCGGTGAATCACAGTTTTTTTTGGTTTTTTACAGGGTTTTTTTTTTTTTTTGAGCTTTTTACGCATTTTCCTGCACTTTCTCCCCCTATTAATTATATGTGGAAATGCTGGTTATTGCACAGCTAGAATTCCCCTACCATAGTTTAAGTGCACGCATCTTACAATTTGCAGCATCTTCCACATTTTTTTTCCTGCAATGTGAGGATGCGTTTTTTCTGCAGTAGACAAAAACACTGTGTTTCTGAAATGTAGGGTTCTGCCTTAAAAAACAAAAAACAAACAAACAAAAAAAAAACAACTTTTTTTTGTTGCAGATTTTGCTGAGGTTTTCTGAGCCAAAGCCAGGAGTGGATTAAGCAGGAGGTAGAAGTATAAGAGATCCCTATATATTTCCCATTTCTATTATCGCCACTCCTGGGATTGTCTAAAAAAAAAAATAAAGAACCTGCGGCAAAAACTGCAACAAAAAAAGCTGCGTTTCTGCAATGTGGAGCCTCAGCCTAAAGCGAACCTTTCATATCCTCAGAGATGGGTGGTATTATATACCACTAGAAAGACGACAGTGCACTGAATTGCCTCCTATTAACCACTTCCTGACATCCGCCAAAGTAGTACGGCGGATGTTGGGAAGTGGTTAATAGTACCGTGGATGCCAGGTGTCAAACTATGGACAATCAAAAGACGATACTCCCTCCCCCTTCAGTATTCAGTCCCGGGGGAGTGGGGGTGGGGCTGCGTATTTTGATTGGCCGCCTCAGACAGCGGAGAGGCTAGTTTCACCAATGACTGCAATAAACGTGTATACACGGATATATTAATGCAGATGTGAACCTAGCCTAACTCATGTTAGTATTTCAGACTAAGACAAAATCAAATTCATCGAACAATGAAGAAAACAGTACATAAAGTCACATAGAGAGAGTTGTTATCCTCTTCTTACTGTAGTTTGGTCAGCACTGCTTAAAGATGTAAAACCACAGCGCAAATTCCTCATTATCTAGCAACCATACTGCTATGAGAGGAAAGTTTGCTATTGTAGGTGGGATACTGTCTGTAGAGTGAATTATCACAAAGCACAGAGATATTTTATCAAAAGAAAAGAATTCAGATTGCTGAATCATAAATACTAAACATTTGCTACTCCAATTGTGAAGATGTTATTCCTAATTCCAGAAGAAGAAGGAGTAAATGTGTAAACGGATAGCATTCGATAACAGGATAAAATGGGCAGCCAAATCTACTACAGATTTCATTCATTTCTGGACACCTAAACCAAAGATCTTGCAGCCAAATGTTCTTACATGCAAATTGTAATACCGAAAGTTAATCATATTTTTTCTATATATCATGCAGCATCCAAAACAATGACCGGAACAAATGATCAACATTTAACATATAGGTCCCACAACTTTATGTGCCTGGTGACCAATGTAGCCAATCATAGAGTTCACTGGTAGCCTTTTCAAAAATAGCACATCATAGCAGTCATATGCCATTTGTGAGGAGGTCACTGCTGAGGCCCATGATTGGCTGCAGGAATTCACTTGCCCAAATGGGACGTATTGGTCTCATCAGCCAGGGGACTTGTATACAGACCAACAGAGGTAGAATTAGAAGTCTGTGGAGAGCCGAGTACTCATTTGTTATGTTTACATCCACAATAGCAGCATTATTAAATAATAAGAGTAACAATATTATTAACAATGCAACCAGTTTAAAGGGGCTCTATCATTGGGAAAAGCCATTTTTAGCTGAGCACATACTTGCATAGCCTTTAGAAAGGCTATTCCACTGTACCTTTTGTTTGTAAATTGCCTCAGTAGGTTTGAAATAAGTCCTTTTTATTCATATGCTAATTAGCCTTCTCCGTGCACTTTGGAAGTGTCTGTGAGCACCGTCTGCTATTCTCTGCTATGTGTGTGAGAGCAGAGAGATGAGTCATCAGCACACCAGTCTTTCTGCTCTCATACACATAGAGAATAGCAGAGGGTGCACACAGACACTTCCGGTGCACAGAGAAGCCTAATTAGCATATGAATAAAATGGACTTATTCTAAAACTAATGAGGCAATTTACATACAGAAGGTATGTGTGGAATAGCCTTTCTAAAGGCTATGCAAGTATGTGCTTAGATAAAAATGACTTTTCCCAATCATAGAGCCCCTTTAACCCACATGGGGGTGGGGGAAGGGTTGCATATTTTTTGCATTGTTTTATACAGTATTTGGGAAAATGTAAACACAAAGGGAGGAGAAACTGTCTGTTTTTGACTTTTTTAATAGCACAAATTGCTAATAAAAACTTAGGCCTGTGACCCTACATTGCAAAGTGAGGCAGCAGAAAACACTACATTTTACAATACTGTTTTTGCAAATCACAGCATGTTAATCATAATGCTGACGTTTTGCAAATAGATATAATAGGGGCAGAAAGTCTGCAGAGGTAAATTTTACAGAAATGGTTAATAAAAGTGAATAATTCAGTATTACATAACTCAGAATGGTGCCATTAAAAATATAACTTGTCCCACAAAAACAACCCTTAATGCAACTATGTAAATGGTAAAATAAATAATGGCTGGTCTTTGAATGCAACAAGGTTATAGAAAAAAAAAATGTTGAAATGGACTGGCAGGCCATAGCAGGTCATTGAGAAAGTTTATTGGCATAAAGCTTTGGCCATAATACTGAATGAGAGACAGGATCATTCATGGTGGAGCCTACAATTAAATTAGTCTCTTTGACAACGTATCTGGGGAATAATGTGTCATCTGATGCGACTTTTACCAGACAGATAAGATAGACAATGCTTGCAGGCCTGATGAAGGTCTGGAAATTGTCAACTTGTTAGAACTACGAGGATGTTAGAGACTGGCATTAGATTTTTAAAACATGTATCTAGGTAATTTTGTTATATTCATTATTTTACCCGTATCTGTTCTTTATCTCATCTAGTTTCTCTGCATTGATAAGTCCCTGAATGGAGTTGCTATAGCAACTGGTTTAGTATTAGTTGCTTTCTAAGACAGATTATTCATGTACATTACCTTATTTGTGCTAGAATTTTATGAAAACATCTGTATGTCATATATTTGCAAAGAATAATAAGTATCAGGCCAAGACTTGTGGTTGGAAATAAGTCGAAAAGCAAAATACAAGTATGTTTTCTTTTGTTATTACTTTTTTATTATGTCATGGATGGCCAACATTTGCCTGCATGCTTTGGATAAGAAGGATGTCTCTGGACATGGCATTATAGAGATCAATTGCTCCTAAAACAGACATACCATTAAAACCATAATAAAACGTATCCAATAATAAATAAAGACCAATACACTTAATCTTGTGGATTCAATTTTGGTCGTGATGCCTTTATTAAGGGGTTAAATCCAATAAGGTAGTTATAATCAATCAATAAATATTTATATTTCAATCAACTAATTAATTAATTAAATAATAAAGCACCGCGACAGTCCTATGGAATTCAATAAAAATTCAGGGCGGGTGGGCGGGTGCTGCTGATCCATTCTTCAGATAAGATGACAATGACTGACACTCCAATACCGCTCACACCGCCTTTTATTTACGATTTTTCCCGCCGCCAGCAGGATTGTCCAAACAGCTGCTAGTCAGAATAAGAAGAACATCTGGCAACTCCACAAGAACCAATCAGCTAATCCAACAGCTGCTGGGCAGAATAACTCAAACAGCTGGCAACCTGCTTGCACCATCCACTGACCAATAAGCTGCTGTATTCCTGCTGCCAGGCAGACTTCAGGAAACTTCTGGACGATCTGGTCTGGTGGCACAGCTGACCCAGAATTGACCTAATCTCAGGTAAGAATCACCTAATAAAATAGATAGGGAAAAGACGGGGAAAGAGAAAGACCAACCATAATAATAACCAATATATATATATATATGCGCTGGTCTCAAAATGTCATGGGCCTCCTTCCCTAAATGCTCCTGAGGCCCACCATTACCAGCGAGTTCCAGCACCATATAGCGTAAAATGGCAAAAGGTAAAAAAATTAACTAAAAGGTCAATGGGATAAAACTGGACTAGATTGGCTAATAAATGCTTCCCCATTGAGTTGTATGCAATCTTTTGGGGGCAGCTGTCTATCAATAGTTAATGAATCAGTAGTGCTACAAAAAGTCACAGTGGAGCCTTGGCTATAAGATGAGCTACTACCAGATGTGTCTGATGGTCTGAGTCTGATAGTAGCTTATTGCACCCTAAATATTCACATTTTATCTAGTTGTAACTGGGCTCCTAAGCCACGGGAGGACAAGATGTAGAGGATTGAGAGTCAGGTAAGTAACTACAGTGTGAGTAAAAAATCTCACTTCTACTTTCTTGTAGGTTTTGGGGGTTTGCTTTAAGGGGTTTTGAATAGAGTGGGGTCTGTATTTTTTTGTTTTGGGCTGCTGGGTGGAGGGGGTCTATATCATGTTGTGTTTTGGAAGGAAAAACGATCTTCGATGGGTGGAACTGGAGGGAGAGGGCATCCTTGGCTGTGTTGAGTTGGAATGGGGGGGAGGATTTGTGCTGAGTTTGGGGTGTGTGAGAGGAGGAGACATCTGTACTGTATTGACTTTAGGAGAGGAGGTCTGTAGGAAAACATGGGGAGGGGAGAAGGTCAGTAATTAAATAGAGGAAAGGGGATATTGGGAGTGGCATACTTCACAACCGTCCCAGATTCAGCAGGACAGTCTCGGATTCCAGGTCCTGTCCCACGGTCCCGGTTGGCAGGAGGTATGTCTCCGATTCAACTCATGTACTATAGTTATTGTGTATATTTTGGATATAGTTATTGTGCTATACATGCACTGCTCCCTAACTGCTGCATGACTAGACTGATTGTCATTCAGTAGGGCAGCTGAGTGACCGCCTCTGTGGGAGCCATAATTGTGTCATACTAGCTATCATTCAATTGTGCTGCATATGCAAACCAACAAAGAGATGCAGTGTAAAGAATCTGCCTATCTCAGGGCTGTTTTAACACAGATTTCATAAGTAGGCCCCCCATCAACACCACTTAGAAATACTGGCCTGCACAAATTATAATGCCCTCTCAATGACTCCCACATAGTATAAGGCTTCTCTAGTGGCCCAATACAATATAATGCCTTTCAGTGGCTCAGTGACCTCCCAACTTTCAAAGGACAGAAAGAAGGAAAGAATGTGCTATGAGCTATATGTGCCACTGAAAATTTACCCCAGTTCAATGTCCCTCCTTCAGCAACCCACACAATTAATGCCCCTCTCTAGCTACCCCCACATTTTAATGCCACTCCAACTAACTCCACAGTTTTACACTCCCTTCCAGCTACCCCCACAATATAATTTGCCCCTCCAAATGCAGCATTTATAACTATGGGGAAACTGTCGGTGTTTCCGTAGATATAATTAACATGCTGCGATTTCCAAAGCCGCGCCGATTTTGGAAATCGCGACATGTCTGCTTTGTGGTTTTTACCGCAAAGTGGGCATGGGATTCGGTAGAATCCTATCCACTTTGCACTTACTGCAAAATGCCACAATTTTTCCCGAGGTGTTTCCAACCTGTGGGGCCGCGGCCTTAGTCTCACATTTTGTGTTTTTATCCTATTTCTATGATGGTCTGCAACACAGTTTTTTCCGGTCTGTCAGATGCCAAAAAAACAGGACCCCATCAGGAGTTGCTTGGTAGATTAAAAGGTTGAAAAAAAATATAAAAATTGGGGAGTTTCCTGGGATAACACCTTAGAGGAGCACCAGTATACCATAGGAGGCTGCATTCCTCCTGTAACTGGGGCTAATGCAACAGCTGTAGTTACAGGGGAAATAAGCACAAAAAAAAATAAAAAAAAAATTATGTTAAAATGTCCAAACAAACAAGTTACTGCTGACAGACTCCCTTCAAATATCCACAATATGTATAATAGGAGTACTATTTAGTTTGCAGTGCCTGTAGCCTGACTTTCAACATAAAAGTTAAAATTAGCCTGTTGCATTACATTGCATCAGTTTTGCCTTGGGCGTATACTCTAGAAGGATAACATTTCAAAGACTTGTAGAAGAACAGTACATTGTGCTCACAAGCAGTGCTGATGAGATATTGAGCATTAAATGATCACTGTTATTCTCCCACTATGTAGTCAATAAAGGGACAATAAAAGTGACTCTTATTTCAATTTTATTACCATACAGGAAAAAAAATACAGTAAATCTTTAAGAAAAAAGGAAAAGCAAAAGTTAAAGTCAGGTTGCAGATACAGTTGAATTCAAAGATGAAATAGAATTGTCAGTTCCTTGCTTTCCTTTTCGTTCTGTGTCGCCATACAGGTGGCATCTAGGTTTGAGCTGATCTTGAGATTTCAGGATCGTTTTTAAAATCCAATTTCCGATCATTTTCCATTCGAACCCCATCCCAATCCCAATGCAAGTCAATGGGATTTTTTAATAATCGAAGATCGGATTTTAAAACCAGTTCTATTCACTACACAGCATAAGCACAGTCTAAAAATTGGACGCTTTAATTTTTAGACTCCAAGCTATGTAGTGATTAAAAAATCCCCTAGCTACTTAAGTCCCCCCTGCTGTCCACTTACATGCACAGAAACGCTGCTCCTGCCACTCCATGCTGCTCTCGCTCCTCTTCTTTCTACTTTGCATGTCTGCAGAGCACCGTATGTGCCCCCGCCTCCCTGGCTAGTGTTACTGATGCTGTGAATGGGCGGGGCTTGTTGTGGTTTAGGAGAGTGTGGGCGGGTATAGTGCAAGGAGACGTGAATGCATCACTCATGTCTCCCCTCCCACTACCCGCCCACACTCTCCTAAACCACAAGCCCCGCTAGGGAGCTAGGGGTGCGCACGGACCAAGAAGAACGGGGCGCGACAGTGGCTGGCAGCGGATCCGTGCAGGTAAGTGGACTATTCTGTTTCTAGTGGACATCCCATAGGAATGAATGGATGCAGCCAGCACACAGCCTGTGCCGGCGCCCGGCCGCTTAACCCCCTGCGTGCTGGCTGCGTTCATTTATTCCTATGGCATAGCAGGGAGGAAACAGAAGAGTAGGTAGTATCTACTCTTCTGTTTCCTCTCTGTGTGCCGTAGACTGGACTCGACTTCGTCCCTGAAGCAGAAGAGTAGATAGACAAGTCAATGTACAGTAATGCAGAAGTAGCAGAGTCCAATCTATGACACAGCAGAGAGGAAACAGAAGAGTAGATACTGTTTACTCTTCTGTTTCCTCCCTGCTATGCCGTAGGAATGAATGGAAGCAGCCGGTGCACAGGGGGTTAAGCGGACGGACGCCGGCACAGGCTGTGTGCTGGCTGCATCCATTCATTCCTATGGGAGCGTGCTATTCGAAACGGCAGTTTTGAATAGTACTCGCTCATCTCTAGTAGCTAACATTGTTAGATTTTCCCACAATGCTTGGCCATTAGCAAAGCATTGTGGGAAATAACCTCCGACCTCGATCCTGCCTAAAAAGATCAGGATCGGATTTCTGATTGTGAAATTTACTCAATCACTTGCTGAACCCTAGTGGCATCCCATCCCTGGAAGCTGCAGGTATAAACTGGCCGGTCTCAGATACATAAAAATAGGAGATGGCACCTAAGCAGTAAATAGGACAAACCCTTCACTTTTGCCCCTGAAATTTGGACTCTCCTTAGTTGTTGTAGGATAGGCCTTTAGCTAACAAAATCTCAGTGAATAAAGAATTTACAGCAGCTTAGATTGTACAGGAGTGAGTAGACAAAGATGTTCAACGTCGCTGATTTTTTTGTGTCAAATCCTCTTATAGGCCTCAGGCCATCACAGTGATATGGGGGGGGGGGGGTCTACTGAAGTGATGGTCTTGATACCTCAGGGCACTCCCTGCTATGTGGTGGTGATATAGTGTGCCGTCGATGTGTGAGTAAAGGCACAGGAGGAAGAATGGCACAGCTTGTAGCTCAGTCAGAGATCACCCAGTTACAGAGCAACATGAATTAAATTGAATTAGAGCAGCAGGTCCCGCTCGTATGGTACTTTACACATATGGACAAGAGTGGCTGTGTTTTTTCACCCCTATCTCAGACACTTTCCACTGTTGTAATCTGAGGTGACCTCTGGGACCTAGACCTGGGGGACACTGCATATTATATTGATGTCACCGCACCTGCCTGTGAAGTTCACCAACTGCACAAGCTGGGAGAACCCTGCAGAATGCTACACTAGTTATCCATCATGGAAATGGAGCTAGATAAGTATTCAAGAAATGCTTTGTTATTTTAACGTGCACTATTTATATGTGGCATTATTACAATGTAGAGGTACTAAGGGGGCATTATTACTGTGAGGGGGTACTAAGGGGGCCTTTTTATTGAAAGAGTAACAATAATAAACACAAATACTGTTTCATGGTACTAGTGCTGTGTTCCATATAAAGAGGGTACTATGAAAGTGTGTGCAACACTATAACTGTGTGGGATAAAGCTGAATACAATTATTTACATTTGGTCAGCATCAGCTCTAGCTGTATGGAACTAGATTTACATAGGACACTGTTAAAGAGAGTAGCAGGATGAGATCTTTGAGTAGACTGGGGAGCGGTATTAAATGCAAAGGTCTCATAAGAGGCAGACAGATTTCTTCAACAGCATCAGTGCTGACAATCTCACTGTTTCAGTCTGTCTATTCTGTCACAACAGTCCAAAATTATTCCATGAATATATATTTACATATCTATAGAAACATATTTATTAGATACATATTACTTTAAATACATATTTATTTAATGTTATGTAAACTGAATTGTATAACAGATAGGTATACCATTCCCAGCTGTGGTGATGACAGAGCGAAAAGTGTAAGACAGGAGAGTGGACTGCTGATTTAGCTGTAACCACTGCCACTGTAGACAGTCTCATATACAGTTAGGGCCAGAAATATTTGGACAGTGACACAATTTTCGCGAGTTGGGCTCTGCATGCCACCACATTGGATTTGAAATGAAACCTCTACAACAGAATTCAAGTGCAGATTGTAACGTTTAATTTGAAGGGTTGAACAAAAATATCTGATAGAAAATGTAGGAATTGTACACATTTCTTTACAAACACTCCACATTTTAGGAGCTCAAAAGTAATTGGACAAATAAACATAACCCAAACAAAATATTTATATTTTCAATATTTTGTTGCGAATCCTTTGGAGGCAATCACTGCCTTAAGTCTGGAACCCATGGACATCACCAAACGCTGGGTTTCCTCCTTCTTAATGCTTTGCCAGGCCTTTACAGCCGCAGCCTTCAGTTCTTGCTTGTTTGTGGGTCTTTCCGTCTTAAGTCTGGATTTGAGCAAGTGAAATGCATGCTCAATTGGGTTAAGATCTGGTGATTGACTTGGCCATTGCAGAATGTTCCACTTTTTTGCACTCATGAACTCCTGGGTAGCATTGGCTGTATGCCTGGGGTCATTGTCCATCTGTACTATGAAGCGCCGTCCGATCAACTTGGCAGCATTTGGCTGAATCTGGGCTGAAAGTATATCCCGGTACACTTCAGAATTCATCCGGCTACTCTTGTCTGCTGTTATGTCATCAATAAACACAAGTGACCCAGTGCCATTGAAAGCCATGCATGTCCATGCCATCACGTTGCCTCCACCATGTTTTACAGAGGATGTGGTGTGCCTTGGATCATGTGCCGTTCCCCTTCTTCTCCAAACTTTTTTCTTCCCATCATTCTGGTACAGGTTGATCTTTGTCTCATCTGTCCATAGAATACTTTTCCAGAACTGAGCTGGCTTCTTGAGGTGTTTTTCAGCAAATTTAATTCTGGCCTGTCTATTTTTGGAATTGATGAATGGTTTGCATCTAGATGTGAACCCTTTGTATTTACTTTCATGGAGTCTTCTCTTTACTGTTGACTTAGAGACAGATACACCTACTTCACTGAGAGTGTTCTGGACTTCAGTTGATGTTGTGAACGGGTTCTTCTTGACCAAAGAAAGTATGCGGCGATCATCCACCACTGTTGTCATCCGTGGACGCCCAGGCCTTTTTGAGTTCCCAAGCTCACCAGTCAATTCCTTTTTTCTTAGAATGTACCCGACTGTTGATTTTGCTACTCCAAGCATGTCTGCTATCTCTCTGATGGATTTTTTCTTTTTTTTCAGCCTCAGGATGTTCTGCTTCACCTCAATTGAGAGTTCCTTTGACCGCATGTTGTCTGGTCACAGCAACAGCTTCCAAATGCAAAACCACACACCTGGAACCAACCCCAGACCTTTTAACTACTTCATTTATTACAGGTTTACGAGGGAGACGCCTTCAGAGTTAATTGCAGCCCTTAGAGTCCATTGTCCAAATACTTTTGGTCCCTTGAAAAAAGAGGAGGCTATGCATGACAGAGCTATGATTCCTAAACCCTTTCTCCGATTTGGATGTGGAAACTCTCATATTGCAGCTGGGAGTGTGCACTTTCAGCCCATATTATATATATAATTGTATTTCTGAACATGTTTTAGTAAACAGCTAAAATAACAAAACTTGTGTCACTGTCCAAATATTTCTGGCCCTAACTGTATAGCAGGCAACCATATAGTGTTGGCTAATTAGTAGGGAGGAGATCAGGCACAGCATATTCACTGTCTACTAAGTTTAACCCCTTAAGGACACAGCCTAAAAGTACCTTAAAGACGAGGCCTCATCTTTCAAAACTGAGGACCAAAGATGAGCGAACACTATTCCAAACAGCTGTTTCGAATAGCCTGCTCCCATAGAAATGAATGGACGTAGCCAGCACGCATGGGGTTAAGCGGCCGACCGCTGGCAAAGTCTGCGTGCCGGCCGCTTCCATTCATTTCTATGGGAGTGTACTATTCGAAACAGCTGTTTCGAATAGTGTTCGCTCATCTCTACTGAGAACAGGTTCATACCAGCGCCCGATTTCCGTTTTGAGGTTTCCGTCTTCTGCCAACAGGAGAAGGAAACCCGGCATTCAGTGTCTGCCTGTGAGCGTCTTCTGCTTTCTGCGGCAAAGCCATTTTATTTTCTAATCGGATACAAAGTCCTGCATGTCCGACTTTGTGTCCGGTTAAAAAAAACGGTTTGGCCCAGAGAGCAGAAAACGCTCACAGGTGCTCACGGGCGGACACTTTGCAATCCCATTCAATTGAATGGGTTTGAAAACTGCCTGCCAGTTTCCGTCTCCTGTCCAATTTCTCAGGCAGGGAACGGAAACCTGCAAATTGGAGATGGAGCACTGATGTGAACCCACCCTAACGTGTCACTTTATATAGCAATAAACTTTGAGATGTTACAGTGGCACTTACACATGTGATTTTGAGATTGTACTTCATGTAAACATTACTTTTTTTTTTTTTTTTTTAATAGAAAAATATAGATCAATTTTCAAAATGTGAAATGTGAAATCTCTTAGTTTATTTTGGACATTAGAAGGCTTACAAGTGTAACAGCAATTTTCCAGATCTACAAGAATATTTCCCAAACTTCTTTTTTTTAAAGGGATTCTACCACTAAAACACATTTTTTTCTAGTTAACACGTCGGAATAGCCTTTAAAAAGGCTATTCGTCTCCTACCTTTGGAAGTGCTCTCCGCCGCGCCGTTCGTTCAAAATACCGGTTTATACTGGTATGCTAATTAGTTCTCTTGCAGCGATGGGGGTGTCCCCATCGCAGGAGCAGCGATGGGGGCGTCCCCATTGCAGCTCGAAAACCGACCGCAGCGCCGCCTCTATGGTCTTTGGTATCCTCCCCTTCCTTCTTCAGCGTCCTGTCGGACGCCTGCACAGTACGCTCTTTTCGGCGAAGATTGACGAACGTACTGCGCATTGCGCGAAATTGCGGTCCCAGCCATAGTGCGGGCACTGCAATTTCGCGCATACGCAGTACGTTCAGCAATCTTCGCCGAACAGAGCGTACTGCGCAGGCGTCCGACAGGACGCTGAAGAAGGAAGGGGAGGATACCAAAGACCATAGAGGCGGCGCTGCGGTCGGTTTTCGAGCTGCAATGGGGACACCCCCATCGCTGCTCCTGCGATGGGGACGCCCCCATCGCTGCAAGAGAACTAATTAGCATACCGGTACAAACCGGTATTTTGAACGAACGACGCGGCGGAGAGCACTTCCAAAGGTAGGAGACGAATAGCCTTTTTAAAGGCTATTCCGACGTGTTAACTAGAAAAAAAAAAGTGTTTTAGTGATAGAATCCCTTTAAGGGACCACTTCAGTTCTGAAGGGGATTATAAAGGCCTATACTGTATATTAAAAATCCCCCATAAATCACCCCATTTTCAAAACTGCACCCCTCAAAGAATTCAAAACAGGATTTTGGAATTTTGTTAACCCTTTTCACAGGAATTAAAATAATATGGAGGTGAAATTTAAACATTACATTTTTTTAAATAATACACTTATTTAGCCCTAAAATTAACACATTCACAAGGGGTCAAAGGAAGAGGGGAAAAAAAAAATCTGTTTGTTATGCAGTTTCCCCTGAGCACAGAACTATCCCTCAGCAGTACACGGAAGGGAGGGAGTGGCAATGTTTGAAAAAGCAGATTTTATTCGAATAGTTTTCAGGTGCCATGTCTCCTTTGCACAGCCCCTAGAGCAAAGGTAGACAACCTTTGACACGCCAGCTGTTGTAAAACTACAACTCCCAGCATGCATACTTGCTCTGCTGTTTTTTGAACTCCAATGGAAGTGAATGGAGCATATTGAAAGTTGTAGTTGACCCATGCCCTAGAGTACCTTACTAATAGCCCCCTCATTCGGGCACTCCTCCTCTTTGTAGGGTGGACTATAGTGGTACCTAGGAATAAATAGTATCCGGTTACGCCTACCTCAACCTCTCTTCGGAGGCGTGAGATATTCCACCGACCAGATTGACAACTTGCTGTATATCCGTTATCTCCAGGGTTGTTGAAGGGATTTTATAATACCTTCTGGGGTATGCTTGCCTGAGTATTGGTTTATTGTGTTTGCATATGGTTGTGATGGCGTGGCTTATGTTTTTCTCTTTTCTAGTTATTTGGATATATGTTATCAAGTCACAGCTGGTGGTGTAAATCGGGTATTTCAGGAATGAAGGCGGTCATGCCCACAGGGAGACCTGCGGCTGGCATACTATATTATAATTTTTCGCAAAAGGATGAATCCAGCATAAGGATGAATAAAATTTAACTTTTATTAAATCTTCATAAAATATAGTAACGTGCTTTTAGCAAGATCCAAATTGCATGGCTACGCGTTTCGGAGCTGTATTGCGTGCTCCTTCTTCAAGGCATGCTACTAACATTTTACACATCACTTTTAAAACCCCCTTAATTAACCGATCCACCCATAAAACCAGGTGATACGCATCACAATAAAAACAAGACATACTATTGCAGATCTTTAGACCAATGGTGATGTGTAAAATGTTAGTAGCATGCCTTGAAGAAGGAGCACGCAATACAGCTCCGAAACGCGTAGCCATGCAATTTGGATCTTGCTAAAAGCACGTTACTATATTTTATGAAGATTTAATAAAAGTTAAATTTTATTCATCCTTATGCTGGATTCATCCTTTTGCGAAAAATTTGTATTCCTGCTGGTTGAAGTCCACCTGCGTTTCCGTGCATTCGGCTGGATGAGAGGGTGAGCTGGAAAAACACATTATCATATATTTGATACTATATTATACCCACTGTTCAGAAAGTCGCAAGTTAAATAAATCTGTGGCGACCTTGCCCATTTAAGAGTGTGATTTGGTATCTTGTAGTCATTTCATGGGTAATAGAGAAAGCTATATGATAGTAGTGGTAAGTAAATATGTTGTACCCATTTGTGTCAGAGATATGCAATTAAGTGGGTTATCCTGGATACAAAAAAGTTATATATGTGAGTGTAAAATTCTGCTTGGGCACACAGCAGGGCTCAGAAGGGAAGCAGTACTGCACATTTTAACTTTTGAATTACAGATTTAGAAGGACTTTCTGGATGTTGTATTGTATTCGCAGAGCCCTGGAGATGCCATTAAATTTAGAATCCCCCCCCCAAATTACCCCGTTTTCTAGGGGCAGTTTTAGAGTTTCTCCAAAAACCAATAATCTAAATCTGTGCTCCAAACCCAGGGCCGCCATCAGGAATTTTGGGGCCCCATACAGCCTAAGTGTCTGCCCCCCCCCCCTCTACCTTATTTTGCATCATACCAATTATGTATTACATTTCCCTTTATTTAGCAGCATTACAAGGCTTAATCAGATTCTATTTGCAGGTAAAATCTGCTACGTGTGAAAGCGCCTATAGAGAGCCAACACCATTTATAAGAGCCCTCCTAATAAATCCTCAGGGCTTTTTCACGTTGCATTTTTGGCCTCCCTTGCCGGGATACGTTGGTAACCAGTCAGAATCAGCTGTCAACTTATCCCTGCACGAAGAACTGGCCATAAAAAAAAGGGGAGCCTGCAGTTCTCCATGCAGGGATAAGTGGGGAGCTGATTGTGACTGGTTACCAATGTATCCCGGCAAGGGAGGCCAAAAACGCAACGTGAATACTCCTTTAAAGTGAAAGTCCCACCCCCAAACAGGCTGCTATGCTAGTAGCATAGCCTACATCATTATTATTCTCCAGCTAAAAACTTATATATTATATATTATTGCCCCAGTTCCCTCTCCGCAGTGCTGCACACCCGATGTCCCAACAATTCCCCCCCCATCCACCCTCTAACATCTTTCCATTGCCCCCTGTACCCATACCTCCCAACTTTTGAAGAACCAAAAGAGGGACAAGATGTGCGGCGCGGGAAATTTAGCCCCACCCAATGTTATGTTGACTCCGCCCACTCATTAATTTTTCATGTGCCCGCACACTGTATAATCCTAATCCTCCTACAGTCACCCGTAAATTATATGTCCCCCCTCCGTCTCTCCCCCAGCTTCATATACACCCTTCATCTGCCCCCAGATTCATGTCCCCTCCATCTCTGCCCCCAGATTTATGTCCCCCCATCTCTGCCCCCAGATTCATGTCCCCTCCATTTCTGCCCACAGATTCATGTCCCCACATCTCTGCCCCCAGATTCATGTCCCCCCATCTCTGCCCCCAGATTAATGTCCCCTCCATCTCTGCCCCCAGATTCATGTCCCCCCATCTCTGCCCCCAGATTCATGTCCCCTCCATCTCTGCCCCCAGATTCATGTCCCCTCCATCTCTGCCCCAAAATTCATGTCCCCTCCATCTCTGCCCCCAGATCCATGTCCCCTCCATTTCTGCCCGCAGATTCATGTCCCCACATCTCTGCCCCCAGATTCATGTCCCCTCCATCTCTGCCCCCAGATTCATGTCCCTACATCTCTGCCCCAAGTGCCATGCCGTCCTCTCCATCTCTGCCCCCAGATTCATGTCCCTCCATCTCTGCCCCCAGTGTCATGCCGTCCTCTCCTTCATCTGCCCCCAGTTTCACGTTCCACATTAGACTTACCTTCTCCTTCGTTCCCCCGCTGCTCTCTGCGCGCCTCTCTCTCTTACTGGTGCACAGTTGTAGACGCGATGTGACGTCATCACATCGCGTCTACACTGCCGGGTAGCCGGCGGCAGCGGCGAAGCGAGGAGCTGACACAGGTCAGCTCCTCGCTTCAGCCGCATATGTGTCAGCGAGAGAGGCCGCAGCAGCGAAGCAAGGAGCTGACCTGTGTCAGCTCCTTGCTTCGCCGCTGCCGCCGGCTACCCGGCAGTGTAGACACGATGTCAGCGAGAGAGGCGGCAGCGGCGAAGCGAGGAGCTGACACAGGTCATCTCCTCGCTTCAGCCGCATATGCGTCAGCGAGAGAGGCGTGCAGCGGCGAAGCAAGGAGCTGACCTGTGTCAGCTCCTTGCTTCAGCCGCGTATGTGTTCAACTCAGATCTGCGGGCCGGGCCCCTGACGCCAGTAGCAGTAGTACTGGCCTATCGGCGGCCCTGTCCAAACCACAAAGCACTCCATCACATCTGTACCATACTGTGTGCACAAATGGCAGTTTATGCCACATGTATGACACTGGTGTACCCAGGATAACGTACTTAATGTCATATGTGGGTATCTTTTGGCACAGCCGTGAAAAAGTGCTATTTTGTTTTTTGGAGCAAAGTTTGTTTTTTGCCACTTTTGCAGAGGCAGTTGCCAATGGACTATGCAGACAAGTGATCCCATTTTATAAATGCCACTGAATGGATTTATCAGGTCGTGTAACGAGCATTTGTAACCTTTGAGTGTTGCATTAATTTAATTTCCAGAAAAGTATGCACAGCTGATAATGAAAAGTGAACATTGCAATTTTTTCAGAGATATGCCATTTTAGTATTTGATATGTTGTGCCCAGATTGTGTCAGCAGAGATACACACTCCAAATACTGTTAAGCGGGTATACTGGGCACAACAGCTTTTTGAGCGTTCATTTCTGACACAAGCTGGGTACAACATATTGTGCACTGAAATTACGTATTCTTGGAAAAATTGCCAGTTTTCACTTAGTGTGAAACAATCTTTAGCTGCTATGAAAAATGTCCAATACTTTACTACATTAGATCTTACCAGTGCATATGGATAGGTACCAGTCCATGTAACAGGCAAAATAAAAACAACATAAAAAAAAAACAACACTTTTATTACGCTGATGTGTCATATGGAATAAACACTGTCCTAAGTACATTCCAAAGAATAAAGGGAGGGTAAGTATTCTCAAGTAGCTTCAAACAACATCTGAAACATGTAGATGTTGGCCGTTCTAAATAGAGTAAAGCAATATGGACTAAAATTCAAAACTTAATAAGTGTTGAATCCCAAAAAAGGAAATAAAATACCTGTTCATGTAGTGAGGGCTGATGGAGATGACCCTGAAAAAAATACAAGTTATCACAGAGTGACCTGTATTAGGGAGCCTTCACACGGACTTACGCTGCGCTCATTCTGAACGTAAAAACACGTTCAGAATGAGCGCGTAAAAAGCAGCTCCCATTGACTTGAATGGAAGCCGGCATACGTGCGCTCCCCATTGAAATCAATGGGAGGTTTTTTCCCTATTGCTTTCAATGTGATACGTGCGTAATACATTGAAAACAATAGGGAAAAAGCCTCCCATTGATTTCAATGGGTAGCGTACGTATGCCGGCTCCCATTCAAGTCAATGGGAGCTGCTTTTTACGTGCTCATTCTGAACATGTTTTTTGTTCAGAATGAGCGCAGTGTAACTCCGTGTGAAGGCTCCCTAAGACTGTAACAGAATTATAACCTTTTTGAGGTTCAGTAGGCCATTATTGCAGATATATGGAGAACTTTGAAAACATTATTGCACAGGTTCATAAATTAGTGATAGGAAAGGCAACTATTACAAAAAGAAAAGCTAGTCCAACAATAACAAATGAATGTGAACAAGATCAGCAAAAGAACAGACTTGTTGAAGTACCCATTTTGGTCAATGCAGACTACACTCTACCATTTCAGTTGTACGCACTAGCTTACAATGGCTAAGAGCTGTACTACAGGAAGTACAAAATTGACAAAAGTGTCATCACATATGGAAGTCGAAGTTTAAAGGGGTTGTCCCATCACAAGGATCCTATCTATACTGCTTGTTAATGTGGATGTAAGACTTTTCCTAAATACACTGCTTCAGCAAAACTGCTTTGTTTGTCCACTATCTTACTTTATTCAATTCATTGTTGACACAGCCCTTGACTTATCTGCTCAAAAGTCAAGTGATGTATCTGCCTGCTCTCAGGGGGGAGGGAGGAGGGGCTAAGTGCACGGGAGCGAGCCTGTGTCTGTAGCTATTCCTGTGTCTACACCACGTGACCTAGGTCCTGCGGTCCTGCTATCAGATAGGGGAGAGAAGCTGTTTGCATTTCTTCTGTTCTCCCAGTTATCAGGCTAGCTAATTCAATTGTGTTCATTATTGCAGAGACAGGCAGTTTCTGTATGTAACACAGAATGGAGTTACTGCTGCCTGTACTTCATAGTCCAATATGGGTGGGTGGAGCTACACACTAATTTCTAGGCGGAACTAAACAGCAGATTGCACGTGAAACCCCACCCACCAAATGATGCAAGAAACCAGGAAGAAAGAAGATTTTACAGCAGTGAAGACTGGTGAGTATGCGACATGGGAATACCTCTTTAAGATCTGTTGAAGGAAACTCTGCAAATTACAGTTCTTTTAAGTTAATTACTTCAAGTTATCTGGGCAAACAAGAACAATTTATTGAGTATTTGACAGGTGCACAAGGTTTCGTCTTCACTGACAATAATCCTCTGGCCCATTTAATACTGTAAAGCTTGGAGCAAAGATGAACAACCAGATTGGTCAGTTTTGGCTATGTCATAAAATATATACTGGGGGAAAAAGCACAATAATGCAGATACACTGTCACGTAATAAATCTTAGAAAAAGAAAAAGACATGAAAATTTCCCCTCTACATATGTAGTGTACACGTGTACAAACCCCTCATTGATCTATACGAGTCATTTTGTGGATCCGTGATTCCGAATGATACACTACCTTTTTTTTTGCAGATTAGTATTTGTTAGCAAAACCAAGCCTTAAATAATAACCTCTGATGATAAGTAGGAGTTATATACAAAAGGAGTGACAATAAAAAAGCAAATAGTAGACCCTGATATCTTGCTTATTTTTTGCTGGAAACAAAAAAGACTTGAATTCAACAAGTATTAAAAGACAGGAATATTTGTAATGTGAAAATGGGAATTTCTACGGTTCAAAAAAGAAATCCTTTATAGGAAAATAATGGCAAAAAAAAAGAACAATGGGTGCAACTTGGTACTACCCTTGACGCATATAGAGCAAGTAGGTAAGATAACCTATAAATCTTGTAGACAGTTTTTTAGTAGAAAAGACCAAAGCAAGATTTCTATACTCTGAGATTTACACAAAACGTACAAATAATATGTCACAATTGCAATAGTTGTACTAAGCATAAAAAAAGAAAACAAAGTGTACCATTGCAATTGGTCACTAGGGAACCATTTAAATTGATGACGATAGACTTTCTCACAGTACGAGAACTTTCCTCTGGATAAAAATTTGTGTATCATTTTACAAATTCACATTAGTTATGCTAACCAAACATAACACAGCCATAAGGCTAATGCTATATTACTGTGCTAAAGTGTCATTTGCACTTACAGATGTCCACAAAGAATACTGATCAAGGATTTAACTTTGAGTCAAGCTTATAAAATACGAGGGGAGTTCAATGTATTCTCGGTATCGTAGCAATTTAGTAATGATTTTTTGGACAAAGAGGAAAATTATTTTTTACAGGGTATTGAAAAGTTAGTTTCCAGATCAAACAAGTGTATTGAGGTTATGGGGGACAACATTGAAAAATAAAATCTTCGGCTTTGTCATGCCTATACCGAGAATACATTGAACCCCCCCCCCCTCATATGTGTCTTTCCTTTCTCATGGCCGCCAGCATGGTTATCCTGCGTCCCTGGTGAAGCACCACAAACCACTCATTGATGGAATGGCCGCAGGACTTCCTTCTCATCAAGAGGATGGAGGTTCTTGTCGCAGAGGATTATTCTGTCTCCTCTAAGTTTGAGACCCTCTGGCGGCCTTGAGTAGTGTTCCAGGAATCCTCAGAGTTTTCTAGTCTGCACATTGGCACACCACTAGCAGAAGTCAGCCACCAGATCTACACATAACTTACCAGGGAGAAGTGTTGATAAACAAGTCAACAACAGAGTGGACAGCAAGGTGCAATAACGGAAGACAGAGACAAATCTAGGGAACGTAGCTAGAGGTTGGAAGCCAAATGGGAGCAGGTTACCCCCTTCTCTGGACTTCATGGCATATGCAACAGTGAGAGCCAAACCTACATTGTTCAGAATAACCTTATTTTACAATTTACTAGAATCCAACATAGATTATCCATCAGTACTTAGCAGAGTATAGGGATTGATCCTTCTCTTTATAAATTTGACATCTAAAGACATCAATTACTCCACCAACACAGCAGTGAAATGGAGGTCCTCCTCGATATATAGCGTCATACATTTCCCCCTGACAAATTCACCAGATGGGCCACTCTGCATCTGCAGTTTTTTCGAAATGTTGGATCTCTCCAGCAGATCAAATCCATTGCATCAGGATATTCCCACCCTTTAAGGCACTTTGAAAGAATGTCTGGAGATATTCTAAAACACACCAGACATGATTAAAACAAGTAACCCCCGAGTTGGTCATTTTTGGCCCCCAACAGCCCTCAATACGGCTTCTTTAAACCTCATAGAAACTGCTTTTCTATATTTTAGCAGCAACTAGAAAGTCTATCTTTCAAGAATGGGTGGTGCCAAGCCCATTCTCTACATCTTTGTTCCTCCAGAGTCTAAAATGTTTTCTTTGGGATGGAATAGAACAATGTATCAATACAAAAGGAGAGGAATGTGGAAGCCTTCTTCTTGTTGTGGGACCCATTTAATACATTTCTACCATGGAGAATCAGAACTGAACTGCATACATGTTTCCAATATAACACATGGTATTTAGAGAGTCAACTCCAGCAACAACCACCTATTAACTTAGATTAGAGAAAATGGAGCCCTGTGGTTGTCAGACTGGTCACACCTGGGGTCAGAGCCTGTTCATTCTTCATCCTTACCCTTCCCATGCTTACCTTCCTCTTAACCCCATGGGCATAGCTATAGGGGTTGAAGAGGTAGCAGTCGCTACCAGGCTCTGAACCCTGGTCCCTTTGCCATATAAAATATAGCACTATTATAAATGACACAAGGTTATGGCACAACCCAGATGGAGGAGATCAGAGGATGGGAGTTGCAGATGATGTGGCACCTGCTAGGCCGAGCACACGCAAACAAACACTTCAGCTCCACTCCCCAGTACACTTGAAGTTGAAGAGGGGACCTCTCCTCTCTGAGCTGGTGTGATGGTGTTTGTAAGGGCCCTGTGTTATGGCAGGCATGACTCAGGAAGCCAGTAGATGCAGTTGAACAGTTAACAGCTTTATTATGGCAACTGGAACAGGTGTCCAAACCCCAGCCTTGGTTTTAGAAAGGTGCCCAGGGATGTTACAGGCTCTATGGCAAAGCTCTCCAGCTACTCCTACTCTTGTGCCAGTCCCAGATAAGGATGCTGGGGATAGTGGTTAGAGATGAGTGAGTAGTGAACTATTCGAGATTCGAGATTAGTTTCCAGTAGAGCCTCAATATTCGACTACTTGATCGAATATTGAATCCCATTATAGTCTATGGGAAAAAAAATACTCGTTTCAGGGGAAACCACTATTCGACTAAAGGAGAGTGACCAAGTCCATGAGTAGCAGGAGGAGAGTGTTTAGGAGGAGCGAAGTTCAGTTAAGGCGCACGGACCCCATAGACTATAATGGGTCCGTATGCTTGCAGCGCACTGCCCGCACAAATCATTTGTGCGGGCAGTGCTCGGCAAGCACATGGAGCCCATTATATGCTATGGGGTCCATGTGCTTAACTGTCCAGCACTTGCAGTTGTGCTGATATTCCGTTCGGGGGGGGGGGGGGGTGTCCTCCTGCGGACTCCTTCCGGACGGGAGGCAAGCACTAATGTGAACCGGCCCTTACTCGTCCTGCAGGACCAGCATTGATTGGCCAAATGCTATACACTGTATAGCATTTGACCAATCAACGCTGGTTCTGCAGCAGGCTCGTCTTTGTTAGTCAGGAGAGCTGGCAGCTTGCGGTTATGCGGGAACTTACTTTTTCCTCATAGGAATGCTTTGACGAGGGTTGATTGGTCGAATGCTATACAGTGTTCTGCCGGACGCTTGTCTGTAATGAGGCGGAGTCTAAGATCGGACCACAATGAAGACTGCTGTGGTCTGATCTTAGACCCTGCCTCGTCACAGACGAGCCTCCGGCAGAACCAGTGTTGATTGGCCAAATGCTGTACACTGTATAGTATTCGGCCAATCAAGGCTGGTCAATGCATTCCTATGAGAAAAAGTCAGCTCCCGCATAACGCAAGCTGCCAGCATTCTGACTAGCAAAGACAAGCCTGCTGCAGAACCAGCGTTGACTGGCCGAATGCTATGTATAGCATTCGGCCAATCAATGCTGGTTCTGAATCAAATCTTTTCTGCGAATAGGAGTAGTATTCGATCGAGTACGAGTATTTCGAATACCATAGTATTCTGTCGAATACCTACTCGATCGAATACTACTCACTCATCTCTAATAGTGGTGTTACAGTCCAGTCTCAGCTCTGTAAAAATACCTCTGCACAGTCCAGCGTGAACTGTACTGCTTACAATAGACTGAGGCTCGAAGGACTCCCTGAAGACCTAAGTCTCCTACAACCCCGCCAAGTGGCCTGTGATTGGCCTGGGCTGAACCAACTGAAAGGTTTGAACAGAGGGGGAAAATGACAAGGGAAAGCTGCAAACAATGTACATAAAACATAGAACACAGAGGACAGGACATACCAACACAACTCAGAGGCACAAAAGAAAACACTTAAAGCAGTAGCGAATACCTCTCAACTTTTGAAGAACCGAAAGAGGGACAAAATTTGCGGCGCGCACAGCACGCTGCGGCAAATTTGGCCCCGCCCACTTTTGTGTCGACTCCGCCCACTCGTTAATTTTTCATGTGCCCGCACACAGTATAATCCTCCTACAGTCACCCGTAAATTATATGTCCCCCCTCTATCTCTCCCCCAGTTTCATATACACCCTTCATCTGCCCCCAGTTTCATGTCCCCCTTCCATCTCTGCCCCCAGATTCATGTCCCCACATCTCTGCCCCCAGTTTCATGTCCCCTCCATCTCAAAACAAGGGTGAAATGGAGGATGAGGTTTACAAACTTCAAGCATATTGTTTCAATTGTGACTAATAACCTTTACACAGAGCAAAAATTAAGGGTATTTAGTCAGTATCACTTTATCTTTCCTGGTGAAATTCTGTGCAGCCCCATAGACATTGTAATTATTGTCATCTAAATACAGAGCTCAATAAAAAAGTCAGTGGTATTCTTGTATGATATTGCTATTGTTGACAATCCACCACTACAAATGTGATAGGGTAAATACAACTGATCCTAAACTTACTTTATGTTCTGAGACCCTCATGAGTTACTAGAGACATGTACAAAATAGCTCTAGAGGTTGCTCTGTGGTAAAATGGCTCCCTCTGCTGACAGCAAAGCATTATGCGATTCATCTGTGAATGCCTAAGAAATCTAACCTGTATACTTTCTGTTCTTCAAAATTATCATAAATGTTTTAGGATGAAGCGCGGCGGGAATAACCGCGGAGGGAATGCATCGCGGTTCTTCCTGCAGTGCTTTGAACAGAAAGTTCATGGAGTTTTCCTCTGAGGACTTTCTGTTACTATTATATCTACGGGAAAGCCACTGGCGTTTTTGCAGATATAATTAACATGCTGTGATTTCCAAAACCATGTCGGTTTTGGAAATTGCAGCATGTTTGCGCTGCGGATTTTAATGCAAAGTGGGCATGGGATTTGCATGAATCCCATCCACTTTGCTGTTACTGTAAAACACCACAATTTTTCCCGCAAAATTTCCGTAGCAAATCACAGCATATCCAGTCTGCGGGGCCCCCGGCCTAATAGAGTTTTGAGAAACTAGGATTTCTAGCAAAAAGTGTTGAAGAGGACCTGTCATCAGACTATGTAAAGTACTATAGTATGGGGTAGATCCACTCTTCTATCAGCCCTAAAAGAAAGATGAGTTTAGCCAGCAGTAGCAATATATAATAATGGAGATTGAAGTGCACTGGGTTTATTAATTCAGTGTATTCATGACTAGAGCACAACCCCACCTTCCTCACAGTCATTGACAGTTTGCTGTGTATGAAGATACAGTACAAACAACTGTCAAATACAGAGAGGGGCGTAACTAGGCAAACTTTTGACTTGGGCCCCCCCCCGCGCATTCCTGGGTGCTCTATTATGCCCCATAGTTTTTTATGTTCCTTTACTTCTCCTGGGCCTCCAATCACTATACTTGGGGGTTTGCAAAGACCCCCGAGTATAATAATAGTGTTTGTGAGGCCAGCAGCATCACTTACCGATCCTGGCCCCTGCCAAGATCGGTATCGTCTGTCACCGGGCCCATGTTGTCCCAGGCCCTGTGGCAGCAGCTATCCCTGCTACCCTGGTAGTTACGCCCCTGGGGCAGGGAGAGATGGAGAGAAGAGGGGTATGTATTTCCCTTATAAATGCACTGGTCTTATAAGTTTGGTGTATTGCATGATAGCTCTTGGTAGCCAAACGGCACAATATTTTTTTGTAGGAGAGCAGACTAGGAATTCCAACCTCATTTTTTTTCTGGACAACTTTATGAAATATCATGGACCGGCAACATTCTTTAGGGACACATTGTAAAGCAATAGTAAGTTATAAAAAAGTGATGAGGTATCTGTACAACCCAGAATACTGACAAAATTATGATACTTGCAATCTCAAAATCCTGCACAATCTCCTCCAGCGTAAATTAAAAAACAAAACACTTTTTTCTTTACAAACAAAAAGTTCTCAATTTATGTGGACTGTCCAGAAAATGTACAGATAGCTGGCAACTCAGGAGCAGACCTGTCCCTACTGTCTGCTGTTCTTACACATGGCACTATAGTTGGATGACAGATCTTTAAGTATGCTACAGTGAAGCTTGCAGTTAAATTATACACCAAGTGTCTTGTCTGTGTAATACAAAATTTAGAAATGTGTCAAAAATGCCTCTTGTTCAGATATGCTATAATTTTTTTGCAACACCAATTATTGTATGTAGGAAAGGTCTTAGTTATTTTATTTGGAAGAAATACTTTCTTTTTCTTTTCTAATCCTCCGACATGTTATACTGTGTGCTGAGCTGTGTATCTAATCCTTCAATTTGTGATACTGTGTACTGAGCTGTGATCTAGTTCTCTGACGTGTTATACTATTTGCTGAGTTGTGTATCTAACCCTCCGAAGTGTTATACTGTGTGCTGAGAAGTGTATCTAATCTTCTGATTTGTGATACTGTGTGTTAAACGGTGTATCTAATCCTCTGATGGTTGGATATCAGTGGTTGAATATCAGTGGTTGGATATACCTGAAGTAATGCTGTGTGCATTCGGACTGACTGTGTGTATGGCAGTTGGAATATGAGTAAAAGACTTGCAGGTTTGCATTGGCTAATGCAGGTCATTGTTTTGGGATACTGTATCTCAGCAACGGTATGTCTGAGAGAGTTGATGCACAGTCTAAAACCTTCCCGGACACCTGATGTATCTCTGTGACAAATTTGGTGAAGATCAGTCCAGTGGTTTAGTCGTGCATAGAAGACAAACAAACGGACAGATGGACAGACAGACAAACTCATCTGGTATCATGTTATATCTCCCCTATATCTATCATGCTATATCTGAGTTTTCCTCAGCTCCAGGTGTGAGTCCTTGGCTCATTACTGGGCCAGAAAATCCTGCAGATCCCGCACTCCAGGGCAGATCCGGGAAGTGAGAGGAGGTGTCTGGGTCTGTAATCCTGAATCCAGCAAGACAATATTGTGCTTTTTTTGTTTGTGTGGCTGATAGTAAGCCACATGTATAGTTAAGTTATCATTTCTGTTTAGTTAGTCGCTAAGGTCAGTCAGTCCAAAAAATTGGGAAAACTTTGAAAGCGTCCCCAAGTGCAGTTGCAAAACCCATCAAGCGCTACAAAGAAACTGGCTCAGATGAGGACCTCTCCAGGAAAGGAAGACCAAGAATCACCTCTGTTGCAGAGGATAAGTTCATCTGAGTCACCAGCCTCAGAAATGCTAGAAAACCACTGCTAAGGACAGGCAACAAACAGAAGAGACTTGTTTGGTCTAAAGAACACAAGGAATGGACATTAGACCAGTGGAAATCTGTGCTTTGGGCTAATGAGACCAATTTTGAGATCTTTGGTTCCAACCACCGTGTCTTTGTGTGACGCAGAAAAGGTGAACGGATGGACTCTACATGCCTGGTTCCCACCGTGAAGCATGGAGGAGGTGCTGTGATGGTGTGGGGGTGCTTTGCTGGTGACACTGTTGGGGATTTATTCAAAATTGAAGGCATACTGAACCAGCATGGCTACCACAGCGTCTTGCAGCGGCATGCTGTTCCATCTGGTTTGCGTTTAGTTGGACCATCACTTATTTTTCAACAGGACAATGACCCCAAACACACCTCCAGGCTGTGTAAGGGCTATTTGACCAAGAAGGAGAGTGATGGGGTGTTACACCAGATGACCTGGCCTACACAGTTACCAGAGCTGAACCCAATTAAGATGGTTTGGGGTGAGCTGTACCGCAGAGTGAAAGCAAAATGGCCAACAAGTGCTAAACATTTCTGGGAACTCCTTCAAGACTGTTGAAAGACCATTTCCGGTGACTATCTCTTGAAGCTCATCAAGAGAATGTCAAGAGTGTGCAAAGCAGTAATCAAAGCAAGAGGTGGCTACTTTGAAAAACCTAGAATATAAGACATAGTTTCAGTTGTTTCACACTTTTTTGTTAAGTATAAAATTCCACATGTGTTTTTTTTTTGTAACTCAAATTTTTATTGAAAATTTTTTACAATAAGAAAAGAAAAAACAAGTACAAGGTACAGGGCGAACACCCGCCCTGCGAACAGGAAAAGCACACAGTGCAACACAAAATACAATCAAAAAAAAAAATAAAAAAAAAAATAAAATAAAATAAAATTAAAGACAAAGAAAACAACATAGAAGAAAGAAAAAGGGAAAAAAAAAAAAAAAAAGAAGGGAGGGGGGAGGGGGTTAGTGGGACAGATGGATGGGGGAGAGGACTAAATGTGGGGGGAGAAAGGGTAGGTAGGGGTGAGTGTGAGCAGTCAGGAAACCAGTGAGAGCACTCGCCAGGTCATCCATACCACAGCCAGTTGGGAAGGGCTCGGGAGCAACCACTGGTCAAATACATGAGACGAACAACAAGAGTATCAATCAGAGGAGGGGTCAGAGCCCAGAAGCGTCCGGTACTCTGCAGACTGTTGAAACCTGAACCAGTAGAACCAGGTTTTGATGTACGCCTCAGTCGTGCCATGCAGGAAAGACGTGAGATTTTCCATGCGCATTATCTCGTTGACCTTCGAAATCCAGAGGGAGAGAGGAGGAGGATCCACTCGTTTCCAAAAAAGGGGGATACAAGCCCGGGCAGCGAGGATCAGGAATCTAAGTAGGGAACGCTTAAAGACCTTTACAGAAGACTCACAGTGATTAAGAAGGAACAGGGCAGGGCCCAAATGGTGAGAAGTTTCAGTAAGCTGGAGGGTTATCCGTTTGACCCCCTCCCAGAAGGACGAAAGGGCAGGACAGGACCAAAAGATGTGTAGCAGCGTGCCTTCCTCGTCGCCACAGCGCCAACATAATGGGGAGACCTGAGGAAACATAGCATGGAGTCTCGTAGGAACCCTATACCATCGGGACAAGATTTTGTAACTGGCCTCCTGGTGGCGAGAGCTGATGGAAGCAGCATGAGAAAGGCGAAAAATGCGCTTACGCTGCTCCTGAGAGAGGGAAAGGGACAAATCAGATTCCCATTTCAGCAAGAACGGCGGAACAAAATCCTCCGGAGGTTCAACCAGGATCCGGTAAGCAAGCGAGAGGGAGTGGCGGAGGGGGCCAGCACCAACACAAATCCTCTCCAAGGGGGTAGGTTCGACGCGGAACTCTGCAGGAGCAGGGAGAGAATGTAAAAAGTGACGAAGTTGCATCCCCCGCCAAGCATCCAAAGGGGGCAGCTCAGGAGGGGCCTGGGAGTTCAGGAGTGTAGTCCATCCCCCTGCGTCCTGGAAGTGACAGGCACGGAAAATCCCATGACGGCGCCAATTACGAAAAACTCGGTCAAACATTCCAGGTGGAAAGGCAGGATTGCCCAGCACTGGAAAAAGAGCGGAATCCTTAGGGAGGAGAGTGGAGCGAACAAGGCCCCTGGAGCAAATCCGAAGCGTGGGACCAAGGGTAGGGTGAGAAAAGAGAGACGACAATGAGGAGGAGTCCAACCAAGGGGCAACCTGCAAAGGGATCGGAGAGAATGCCTGTTCGATGTAGACCCAAGGTTTAGAAACAGCATGCCTACACCAGTCCACGACACGAGTCAGGTGGGTAGCCAAGTAATAGGACTTCAGGTCCGGAAGCGATAAACCACCGCAACTCTTGGGACGAAAGAGAAAAGCCTTGCTCACTCGGGCGGGTCTGCCCGACCAGATGAACTTCAGTTGAACGGAAGTGAGGGATCTAAGAAAAGACAGAGGGATGTGAATGGGAAGCGCCTGCATCAAGTAGAGAAGACGAGGGAGAATGTTCATTTTAAAAATCGCGCATCTCCCGAACCAAGTAAAGGCTCCAGCGGACCATCGAGTACAATCAGCCCTGATAGACGCCAGAAGTGGGGGGAAGTTGCAACGAAAGAGATCTTTTGGGTTCGGAGTAAGATAAACCCCTAAATATTTGAGAGAAGTGGGGGCCCAATGAAAAGGGAAAGATTGACTCAAGGAGGAGGCCGCCGAGGAGGAAAGGGTCACATTAAGGGCTTCCGACTTCGAAAAGTTGATTTTAAAATTCGAAAGGGTCGAGTAAACTTGAAAGGCGAGCATCAGAGCCGGAAGAGAGACATGCGGGGAGGAGAGAAAAAACAGCAAGTCGTCTGCATAAGCCGCCACTTTGTACAAACGGGAAGAATGAGCAGCGCCTGAGATGTTCGGGTCGGCTCGAACTTGGCGGAGGAAGGGTTCAAGAGTCAGGACGAAAATGAGAGGCGAGAGGGGGCATCCTTGCCTAGTGCCATTTCGGATAGGGAAGGACTGGGACAATAAACCGTTCACCCTGACCATCGCTGTAGGGAGAGAGTATAGAGCCATGATCCAACTCATCATGCGATGTCCAAGACCAATATGTAACAGGGTCTCTTCCATGAACCGCCAGTTGACCCTGTCGAAGGCTTTCTCAGCGTCAGTTGAAAGAAGCATGAGAGGAGAGCCCGACTGTTTAGCCCCATACAGGAGGTTGATAGCTTTGGTAGTATTATCTCGAGCCTCACGGCCGGGTAAAAATCCAGCTTGATCCGGGTGAACAATATCTCCTAACAAGGGCGATAAACGGGTCGCAAGGATCTTGGCTAAAATTTTTAGGTCAACATTGATTAGCGAAATGGGGCGGTAGTTAGAGCACAGAAGAGGGTCTTTTCCGGGTTTGGGGATAACCGCTATGTGAGCACGCAGGGAGTCACGACAAAGGGCCGAGCCATCAGTGAGAGAATTGAAAACTTTTAACAGTCTGGGGCGGAGTTCAGGGCCAAGTTTCTTATAGTATACCAAGGTAAGGCCGTCTGGACCTGGGGCCTTACCCGTTGCCATACTGGAGACAGCTAAAGAAATTTCCTCTTCAACAATAGGAGATTCCAAGGCCGTCAAGTCTTCTAGGGACAGCGACGGGAGACCAGAGGAGGAGAGATAAGAACGAATGCGATCTCGGAACTCCGTTTCAGGGAGAGGAGAAGGGCCAGAGTCTACAGAATACAGAGAGGCATAGTAGTCCCGAAAGGCAGCCGCAATATCGAGGGGCATGTGTAATCGAGTACCCTGGGCGGAACCGATGCATGAAACATAGGTGGAGGACTGCTGAACCCGAAGGGCCCTAGCTAGGGAACGCCCGCTCTTATTTCCGAACTCGTAAAAATGACGTCTACATTTAGCTAGAGTACCCTTCACCCTATCAGTGACGAGCGTACGCAATTCCTCTCGGGCGCTGGCAAGCTGAGAATAAACATCAGGAGTGATTTGGCGTTTATGAAGAAGTTCCAATGAGCGGATCCGCTGCAGCAGAGATTCAATGCAAGCCCGGCGTTCCTTGTTCAAGCGGGAACCATGTTGCAACAGGATACCCCGGATAAAACATTTGTGAGCCTCCCACACCATTGGAGGAGCAATCCCCGACAGTTCCTCCCTCTCAAAATATTCCCCCAAACGGGTCTTAATGTCATCCAAGATGGTTGCGTCATCAAGAAGTGATGCGTTAAGTTTCCACTGACGCTGGATTCCACATGTGTTAATTCATAGTTTTGATGCCTTCAGTAGGAATCTACAATTTTCATAGTCATGAAAATACAGAAAAGTCTTTGAATGAGAAAGTGTGTCCAAACTTTTGGTCTGTACTATATATATATATATATATATATATATATATATATATATATATATATATATATATATATAGTGTTGGCCAAAAGTACTGGCACCTCTGCAATTCTGTCAGATAATACTCATTTTCTTCCAGAAAATTATTGCAATCACAAATTCTTTGGTATTATTATCTTCATTTAATGTGTCTTCAATGAAAAACCACAAAAAGAGTAGTCAAAAAGCCAAATTGGATATAATTCCACAGCAAACATAAAAAAGGGGTGGACAAAAGTATTGGCACTATTTGAAAAATCATGTGATGCTTCTCTATTTTGGGTAATTAACAGCACCTATTACTTACCTGAGGCACCTAACAGGTGGTGGCAATAACTAAATAACACTTGCAGCCAGTTGAAATGGATTAAAGTTGACTCAACCTCTGTCCTGTGTCCTTGTGTGTACCACATTGAGCATGGAGAAAAGAAAGAAGACCAAAGAACTGTCTGAGGACATGAGAAGAAAAATTGTGAGGAAGCATGAGCAATCTAAAGGCTACAAGTCCATCTCCAAAGACCTGAATGTTCCTGTGTCTACTGTGCGCAGTGTCATCAAGAAGTTTAAAGCGCATGGCACTGTGGCTAACCTTCCTAGATGTGGACGGAAAAGAAAAATTGACGAGAGATTTCAACGCAACATTGTGCGGATGGTGGTTAAAGAACCTCGACTAACATCCAAACAAGTTCAAGCTGCCCTGCAGTCCGAGGGTACAACAGTGTCAACCCGTACTATCCGTCGGCGTCTGAATGAAAAGGGACTGTATGGTAGGATACACAGGAAGACCTCACTTCTTAACCAGAGACATAAAAAAGCCAGGCTGGAGTTTGCCAAAACTTACCTGAGAAAGCCAAAAACGTTTTGGAAGAATGTTCTCTGGTCAGATGAGACAAAAGTGGAGCTTTTTGGGGAAAAGGCATCAACATAGAGTTTACAGGAAAAAAAAAGAGGCCTTCAAAGAAAAGAACACGGTCCCTACAATCAAGCATGGCGGAGCTTCCCTGATGTTTTGGGGTTGCTTTGCTGTCTCTGGCACTGGACTGCTTGACTGTGTGCATGGCATTATGGCATTAAGTCTGAAGACTACCAACAAATTTTGCAGCATAATGTAGGGCCCAGTGTGAGAAAGCTGGGTCTCCCTCAGATGTCATGGGTCTTCCAGCAGGACAATGACCCAAAACACACTTCAAAAAGCACTAGAAAATGGTTTGAGAGAAAGCACTGGAGACTTCTAAAGTAGCCAGCAATGAGTCCAAACCTGAATCCCATAGAACACCTGTGGAGAGATCTCAAAATGGCAGTTTGGAGAAGGCACCCTTCAAATCTCAGGGACATGGAGCAGTTTGCCAAAGAAGAATGGTCTAAAATTCCAGCAGAGCATTGTAAGAAACTCATTGATGGTTACCAGAAGCGGTTGTTCGCAGTTATTTTGTCTAAAGGTTGTGCTACCAAGTGTTTCTTGGACCCTGGATCTTTCCACACGGGCACACATGTTGTCTTGGGCCAAATTGTTCTAGCAGCTAAGTCCATGATAGCCCTTCAATGGAAATTTGCATTATGCTTGACTGTTCACGAGCTGTCCTATCATGTCAACTTAGCTTTCACCCTAGAGCGTATGCTGGCCAGTAAAGGGCACACCTTTCCTAAATTCCAGACTAAGTGGGCTTTGTGGTTTTCTTAGATAGGGAACAGAGGGGACTCTCCACCTCGAGTCTTGCCTCCCCCCTCTGACGCTCATTGATGGCACCCTCCCTTATCTGGATTAATGGCGGCCTCACCTCTGGACACCTCTTTTGTCTCTTGACCTAGACCTAGAATTTACTTGCTGTACAGCCGAGCTGGACGTTGTTAAGTGTTCTTTCTTTTTTGTAGTTGTTATTATTGTTTTTTTTTTTGTTCTTTTATACCCTCCCCCTTCCCTTTCCTCCCCTTTTCCTCCCTCCCTGTTGTCCTGTTCCCAGATCTAGTTGGTGTATTATTGGTTTGCAGTTGGAAAGAGCTGTGCCTACCTGTATTGTGCGAAATTGCATTCTTCTCCAATTGTGTATTTGTTTTTGTACTGTATATCCGATTGAGGGGTTTAATTTAGCTCCCTCCACGTTATATTTTGGGACTGATGTTGGAGCGTATTAATAACACCCTTTACTTCCCTTTTTTTCCCCTATGAACTGTACTAAAAGGTAAGTGTAACGTCTCTGCCTATTCGGGTCTCTGCGTCCCTCTCCGCTCACACACTTTGGTGCAGGAGGCATGCTCAGTTTGATACTTTGCTTACAGTTTTTTTTATCCTATTTTCTCTCCTTTGTAATTGAATTTCCACCACACCTCTCTCTTGCACCTTGTTTCCCTCTGTCCATCAAATAGTTAATCTTAGCCTTGTCTGTGTGATTGACAGCCTGTCTACCAATCAAGTCTGGGGCAGTTCCTGGACTTCCTATATACAGGTCATCCACCCACACAGGTTTGCTGGCTATTTTGACTCTGTCTTGTGACTTTGTCCTCTCTAGCTTCCTACTTTCTCTTACTATTGTATCACTGACCTTTGACCTTTGGCTTCCCTTGTGACTTCTCTTTTTGATTCTCATTTTGTACTGCTTTGACCCTTGGCTTGCTGACTCCTCTTCTGTGTTTTTTGTCTTGTTCTTTGTGCCGCTTATTTCTAGGAAGGGTTTTGCCTCCCAGTTGTTCCTGTCATTAGAACAGTGTGGCAATTAGATAGGTACAGGGGTTGGGTCGAGTTTAGAGCTCACTGTCTGTCTTCTACTTCTTCCAATATTCCCGCAGCAGCCTTAGGGAATTACACAACTAGCAATTCCTTTACAGTAAGTATATATACATAAGCATTAAATGAGGTACATTTACTGCATCATTTATGTCAGAATTCTAGTGTAAATTATGCTAAAGCTGGTGGGGCCATTGGCCATGCTCATACATGCCCCATACCTTACTGGAAAATGGCAAAGGTAGTACAGAGTTTACAAAAATGTAGTTTTTTTATGCCTTGTAACCCAGAAAAGTGGTGGAAAAGGTGTAATAAATATGGGCCAATGTGTGTATATGGCATGTTACACTGTATAAGTATTGCACCAAAGAAGTGTCCTACAATATTTGTGTAGAGTATCATTTTAATGCTAAGAGTATTTGGCTACTACTAATAACTTAGTCACAGACCTAATTTTAAATAGTATCCTATAAATATATGTTTAAGAATTTATTAAAAATAAAACTAAAAATACATTACTTCAACATAGAAGTTATGATTTTATAGCTGCATACTGAAATTGTAAAGTAAGTGAATGAGAATTTCTGAAATGTCAGTCTTGTTTTAGAGTGTGATGAGTTCTGTGGAAACTGCAGCATATTTTAGATGTGCATTTTTTGCAATTCATTAACTCCTTTTGATATCAATAATAAAATATTGCAACTATAAATTATATAAAGAATGTAAAAAATGTACGTGTTGCATGAATTCTGCTCATAGGTCTGCTTCAACTTAAAAGTACATTTTAGTATCCCATGTACAAACTGTGATTGGGTTTAAAGGGAAGATTATCACAATGTATGTGATGTCCAAACTCTTAGTAGTATGGTATAGAATAGAAGCAGCTGAACTCCTGAGTGGCGAGTCCTAATCACTGATTGACTGTTATCTATGTAGACATCTATGTAGGCATGCTTAATGAAATGACTAACAGGCCACACATAGACTTATATAGGATTGATAGCATATTACTCTGTTTTACCATATTACTTTGTGAAATCTTATTGCAAAAAGCTTTCTTCATGGCACACATATATGGTCATGTCTAGCTAAATAGAAAGGTAAGGAAGGACTCATCTGTTTCAGGTATGTCAAACAAATATTCCACCAAACAACACTACTCCACCTCTCTCAGCCTTAAATGTTCATACCAAACAGGGTGTGTTCATTGCAAAATTAATTTAACCAGACAATGTTTTTACAACATTCAGTGGTTATTTTTTTCGTGCTTTTTTGTAGTCTTGTTCTCTTTCCCTTTATTAGAAGTGGCACTCGTACCAGTTTTCTGATGATAAATGCCCTCCATAATAAAGAGCATTATATTATGCATTAAAGGTTTATTGATATCTCAAGGATCCTATCTATACCGCTGGCTTATGTAAATTTAGGACTTTTCCTAAATACATTCCTTTTTTCATACCTCTCATTGTTTACACATTGTTGTCAAAACAACTGTCCTATATCTGATAAGACAAGTCAGGAGGATGAGTCACTGCTCTCTGGGGGAAGGAGGGGGGGGGGCTGAGTTTTCTCTCTGTTATGTACAGCTCTACCTGAAGGACAATCAGTTTAGCTAATTACAGATTGCTGATAAAGGCTCCAGGAGCCATGTCTGTTATCTCTCTATGTAAACACAAAGATAACACTGAGCTTACTGTAAGTCCATTCTCTGCTCTACTGCTTGTAAGTTTGTTTTTCTCTCCAAATCTTTGTAATGTAATATACATTTACTATGCATATTATGTGATCTGCATTTATGTTAGATATCTAGTAATGATAATAAATAATCTCTCCTGGTAAAGGCAATATCTATATCTTGTGTTGTTCTTCATGGGGTCCATCAAACAGTCAAACCTGTCCACCAACTTGTTAAAAAATAAAGGAATTGAGAAGAAGAGACAAAAGGCAAAGTGTGAAGAAAACCCCCTAAAGGCTAGATTTACATCTGCGTCAGAGTCTCTGTTGGAGACTCCACCACAGAAACCATTGAAAATCGGCAGAGAGAAAAGCCCTGCATGGAGGACTTTCCTCTCTGCCGGTTTCAGTATAAAAACGGCTGAAACCCAACAGACACCCAGTGAATCCTATTATAGTTCATGGGTAACCCCTGTTTTAGTGGTCCAGATCTCCATCATTCCAGACCCGAACAACGGAGGGAGTTGGAGTATTAGTAGTAACTTCATCAATTGGTTTATGCTGCATTTTGGGTGTTGTGTACCTAATTTCCACAAAAGGTAACTGATTGTGAAGAGGCAGGCATTTAATACATATATATATATATATATATATATATATATATATACACACACACTCAACTCTTCCTCTATAACATGGTATTGATATATCAGACTGCATTTTCCTAGTGATAAATGTACTTTCTGCTTACTGCAGTTTTTTCACTTTGTCAAAATTCGATTCATATAGGGTAACATTTACTGCTGCAAAGCTCCAATATGTGCAAGTATCCTAGATAACTACATCATATCAATATTTCCTTTGCTTAACTATTATATTGTCAGAGAGCTTTTCCTAAATAAAAAATATATATATAAAGGAATAAATATATTTCTGGTATTTGTATTTCTGTAACATGTGCACAGATTTTCAGTTTAGGATTAAAGACGTGCATTTTAAGTAAATGTTTGAGTGTAACAAATGGGGTAGTTTGTGCGCAGCCTATTCTAGAGCTTAGAACTGTTAAAACAATGAATTGTGCCTTTCTGGAAATGAAGAATTTATGTAAATATCTAGGTTTTCAACTTTGTGAAACAGCAGTTTGGGAACTCAAAATCTGCTATCATTTGCAGTTTAGAAAACTGTTTTCAGTGTAAGTAAAGTTACATTATCCTAATTTGCTAGTTCTGCTAAAGAGTCAGCAAATGGAGGTGCCTAAGTTAAAGTATATTAAATTCATCATTTCTCATAGATTTGATGACTGGAGAATTTTCAGGTTTTCATAGTAAACTTTTAGGAAAAATAACATGTACAATAGCATGCTGGGAGAAAGGTAACTTAAAGGGGAAGTGCAATATTTCTCCTGCTGCATGTGTGCATACAGTATATCCACAGTTCATCTCTACATTTTGAGATGTTAGACCTAAGACGCCATCTTGCCTGCCCTCAGCCATGTTTGAACTACAAATGACTTTTGCAATTAATATTTTGAGATAGCATATTCTGGGCATTGAGCCAGTCCTGTTGATAAGAAATTATTCATTTTTGTTCACGGTCATTCATAGTCTCACTATTTTTCAAAGTAATGATGTATTTTCATAACTTTCGCATCTGATTACAACTAGTTAATTTGGCAGTGTGCCTTCTTTGTATGTATCTGTTAAAAGGTTCCCTCCTTCTTCATCAAAGGGTTAATCTGTTTTCCGAGCACCCAGTCTCTGGTTCAGTTTATTGCGCGAGCTCGCATTTACTAATTAGAATCTCTGCTGACATACTGGAGGGGAGCAGGTTTTGCCCCAACAGAGGAATGCGTGGGTATCTAAAGAATGAAAGTGTACTTGGTTTTCAGGTTGTAGTCTGTTTATTGCAGGTGTCTAATTGAAAAGTAGGCAACAAAATAAACTTGCAAAACTTGCCTTTAAAATGTTTAATTCGGCCTTTATTATAGTCTTTATTTTACCTTAATTTACAGTGACAGGTATCATACTTTGCTCCTATTAACTTCATGTCCAAACCTCAAGCTGATAGAAAGAACACTGTCTAAATAACATTTGTTATCCATTTGTTATCCAGGTAGGTCCATGTGACCTACATATATTACATTTTTGACTTTCCGCTGATGTCCCCAAGTATCGGTCTAAGGGATATTTGCACCCTGGGATGTCACTGGAAAAAAAGCCTACCCACCTCCCCCTATTGCCACTATACTTACCTGTTCCTCCTGTGGATATCCGGATCCTGGGACGTCATCGCTGGAAGGCCTGCCTTTTCATTACAGGTGTCCATGTATTTGCAATACAGTGGGCAGCTGGCACATGTCACAAAGAGGGGGTACTTCCCACTGATAGCGTCACAGGTCCAAATCTGGAAAATAACTATAATGGGGCTGAGGGGGTGAAGTGCCAAAGAGAAGGTGTCGGTCGGAGTTTGTGTCATGTAGTGCTGTATAATATGGATTGCAAATGCGCAATCCATATTATTCTGTGGGGAGCCACTATGAAGTATTATACCCTGTAAGGGCCACTATGGTGCATTATACCCTGTGGGGGCCACTATGGTGCATTATACCCTGCAGGGGCCACTGTGAAGCATTATGTGAAGCTTTATACTGTGTGGGGGCCACTGTGAAGCATTATACCATGCGGGGGCCACAGTGGAGGATATTTACTGTGTGGGGGCCACAATGGAACATATTTACTGTGCAAGGGCATATTATACTGTACAGAGGCCACTATGGAGCATTATACTGTACAAGGGCCACTGTGGAGCATATTATACAGTATGCGGGCCAATGTGGAGCGTTATATTTACCAAATGCCAAAAAATGAATAATTGCTTTGAAGCTTTCTCTGTGTGACTGTAATGATAGGTGATTACAATTCCCTGTTACTAGGAAAGGTATGTCAGAAAATAGGAAGGTGCTCTGCGCTTTATACCTTTACACTGCCCAGAGTCTGCAGCTTGTCACAGCTCACAGTACATGTGAAGAGAATCGAACCAACTTCTGGCAAGCTGCTTCTGTTTTTGTTGATACAATCTTTAGGGAGCCTTCACACGGAGTAAACACGCGTGTATGTTTGCAAAATACACATGTAAAAATACACGTGTAAAAATAAGACTCCCATTGACTTCAATTACATTTTACAGGCATATTTTTACACGTGTAAAAAATATCATTAAAGTCAATGGGAGTCTTATTTTTACACGTGTATTTTTACATGTGTATTTTGCAAAAATACACACGTGTTTACTTCGTGTGAAGGCTCCCTAAGTCATAGATAGCAAGCAACTTTCTGCATTATGCTCAGATCTCTCTTTATCTGTGTCAGGGGCTTTTTAGCTACATCATATCCTGCATTTAGAGTCCCTGGATCTTTTATGTTATGTTCACTTGGACTTTTGGCAGCTCTTTTTTATTTTACAATTTCTGACAGAATTGCATGTAAAGATATCAGTAGTAGTAATACTGATTGAGGAACAGATTGCTCGGTTCATGCCCCCGCCTTAGAGAGAATTGCTAAATGTGCCAAATCCATTATGGGTTCATGAATAGCAGAAAAACCGATAGGACACCATGTATGAAGTCTTATATAGCCAGAGCACACATTTCCCAACAAGATCCTGCAGATATTTAAAATTTTGATAAAAAGTCAAGTACCCAATGAATGGAAACCTAATGTGCTTTAAAAAATGGTTACACCACCTAAATTTAAGGATTTAGGGATGGAACTCCCAAACGGAGACCGGGCTCAGATGGTACATTTATATTGAGCATGTTGTATTAACATGTCCAGTTTTTTTTTTTTTTCAGAGATTTGCCTAAAGAAAGTGACATCTAGCACTGTCTAACTGCCCTCTTCCCACTGAAAACATGAATATGGGACCTGTGTGTCTGGAAAAGCATAAGCGGTTGGATGGTTTTTTTTGTTTTCACTGCGTGATATGAACATATAGAATTCTGTTGTACGGATTAATTAAAAGTTAAGTTTTATTATTCTTAACTCTGGTTCCCCTCTTTGGATTAATGGATTCTACTAGTGTCTTTCTTCCATTATTTATGTAATGTGTATCTGTGTCTTTTAGGTGTAGTGTAGTGACTGCTGGTTATTCTTTGAGACCACTACTTACTACATTTCCTTTGACGGTGACTTTTGGTGACTAGTGTCTTTATTTAGCACATTGAGTTCCTGTGATGAAGTTACTGTTCTCTCTCAAAGCTTTATGCATTGATCTTTTGATGGTGGGTTCACTATTGGTCTGCCTGAACTCTAGATGAATTGACTCAGTCTTGACCTTTTAAAGTGCTATGTACAGTTCCCTTAGAGATGTTCAGTTTAGCTGTAATTTGACACTGAGAAATCTCTTCTTTGCTTAGAATGACAATTTGGCCTCTGACAATTTTTCTTAGTTCGGATACTATATTTCCCCGTCACAGTTCTACTTTGTGTGAAATATGCTGCTAAAAACCTGAAATAAATCAACTTTAACAAAAGGAGGATAATGGCTGCAAGTACATTGACTTATACAAGCCTACAGTTAACAGATCAGATCTATCTTCAGAACATAGAAGGAACATGGCACAACATTTTTGTGAAAGCGCAATATGACTTATGCCCCACGTTGTGGAAAAGCTGCCATTTTTGTTGCAGATTTTGCTCCTTTTTTTTTTTTTTTTTTTTTTTAAAGCCAAAGCGAGGGGTGGATTGAGCATAAGTGCTTCCTACATAACTTCCTTTCCTTCTGTAGCCACTGCAAGGGTTGGCTCAAAAAAATGAAGCAAAATCTACAAAAAACAAAAACAAACAAACTGTGTTTCTGCAACATGGAGCCTTAGGCCTCATTCACATCTGCGTCAGTAATCCGTTCGGGGAAGTCCGCATGGGGACCCCCCCAAACGGACTGCCGATCACATTGGCAAGCAGTGTGCAGTGAAAGCAGAAGGATCCCATAAGCTATAAGGAGTCCGTGTGCTTTCCACATTGTCTCTGCATGACACATGTGGACAGAAAAGTAGTTCAATATCTACTTTCCTGTCCGCATGATTCATGTGGAAAGCACATGGACCACATTATAGTCTATGGTGTCCATGTGCTTTCATTGCACACCACTTGCCAATGCGTATGGTAGTCCGTTCAGGGGGTCCCCATGCGGACTCCCCTGAACAGATTACCAACATAGATGTGAACGAGGCCTTCGCCTAAAGAGGTATTCCAGTTTCAGCAAATAAAAGCTATCTTTGTATGTTGAATAATATAAATTTACAATGTGTAAAGGATGGTAAACTGATCTGTTAGATCTTTTCAAAATACATGGTACAAAATGATGTTCCTTTAAGAAATAACTGTTTGCAGTTCATTGATTAACTACATTCTTTTTTTAGTTTCTGGTAAAACCTTGTTAAATGTTCTTATTAAGTTGCCATAGCAACAAGGAACGCAGACTAAGACTTTTTGGAATTTCTGAAACTTTCACAAATTGTCCATGAAACATTTGCTTTGTTGATAACCTTTTGTGCAAAATTATTTTTGTTCCATGATATTTCTTATGAAATGTTTTTCTTTTGAGTAAATAAATAAAATGTTATTTAGCAAGCCTTTAAGGAGTACATTTGCATGGTCTAGGCACTGATCAACTTATCTGCAAGTGGAGGATTATTATATATACTTTACAATCAGAGCAAACTGAATGGTTTGTGAGGGGAAGGGGCTTTATTAGGGTCAGTTATTACAGTAATGTTGCTTCCCCACAAACAAGTCCTCCCCACATAAGTAATAACATTACATGTGATGCAGACAGACTGTTACCTCTTTGGAAGGAGACTATTACCGCTGGAGGGACATATTACGGCACTATTACAGGTAATATTATTGCTTACGGTGGTGGGCGCTATTACCTAAGAGTACCTAAGACCCCTGAGTATAATAATTGGAGCCCCAGGGGAGGTGAGGGAACATAATAAACATTGATACTTCTCCAGGATCTGATGTTAATCCTAATAGGCTTCGGGCCTATGTGGTAATGTCCCAGATGTCATGTGCTCTGGAATATTACCATATAGGCCCAAAGCCTCTGCTAGCAGTACCATATAGGCCTGAAGCCTGTGCTAGTAGTAATAGCCTGTTACTGCTGGCACAGGCTTTGGGCCTGTATGGAAACAGGATCTTACTGCTAGCACAGGCTTTGGGCCTGTATGGTACTGCTAGCACAGGCTTTGGGCCTATATGGTAATATCCCAGACCATGTGACATCTGACACATTATCATACAGGCCCAAAGCCAGCTAGGATTAACATCAGATCCCAGAGAGGTGAGTAACATTGTTTATTACGTTCCCTCATCTCCCCTGGGGATCCGTTTATTATACTCAGGAATCTGAAAAGACCCCTGAGTATAATAATAGTTCATGGGTGTGCAACTGTGGGGCATAATAGAGCTTGAAGGTTCCACTGTGGCCCCTGTAACCTCTATTATGTCCCACAGCAGGCCTCCCTGCAACCTCTATTATGGCCCACAGTATATTGCGCCACTGTGGGGCATAATATAGGCTGCAGGGGCCACTGTGGGGTGTATATATATATATATATATATATATATATATATATATATATATGTAGGGGTTGGGTGTGTAGAGAAGTGAGGAGTCAAAGATCTCTGTGTAGCAAACTGTACAGAGTCAAGTCACAGCTGCAAGAAGTGGTCATGGCGGTCCAAAGGGAAGAGATGGGAAATGTGGAAAGACATCTCCTGTGAGTATTACTGCACTAAATATTACTGCATTGTATTTATTCTAATGGTACCTCTAGCATCCCCAACCCCCCTGGTGTCTGAGGCGGACGATCAAAAGATGAACACAACCTTCTTTTGATCGTCCGCCTCAGGCAGCAGAGAGGCTAGGTTCACCACTGTCCCAATTCCATCCTCGAGTTCTGGGAGGAAGCCACATCCAACCCCATAACAGGAGACATCTTCCACAATCCCTAGCCGACGTGTTTAATTAATATAACCTATACTAATCAATTGCCAATGTGTTGTATTCTCGTGGTATATGTGCTTATAGTCTACTTTCTTACTGCCGTTTTAAAATGTCGTCTTAATACTAACACTTACTCCTTGATGGAGGTTATGCTGTGGAATTACCAGGTCTATAGTCTACTGAGCAGACACATAAACGTAAAGGTCTCCAGTCCCAAGGCAAAATATAATACTGGTGACTTCATAGTTTGAGAGGCCTTTGGATCCCTGGAAATTCCGGAGCACGGTAGTAATTGTTAACTCTGCACCCCCTATAGCTGCTCCCTTGGTACTAAGACTAGATAGCAATATATTGCTTCTTAGAATTAACTATAGGTCATATGTAATCGGCTACCTGCTATAAATTTGGTTTAGTTTAGCTTTGTTTTTGAGACATGAGCCAGGCCTTATTACCCCTTTTAGAAAGCCTCTGTGTCTTTTATTATTTCTCTTAAACACCCTCTCTAACTCTTTTTGCTGTACTCACACTTAAAAATAAACTTTGTCTTGCTTTTATCCACATGTGATGATTTTGAGTTCCATAATAAATCCATTAATTACCACAGTTAATTATGGCAGATTATTTTTCACTACACAGCAATATTCTTTGATGTGGTTTTGGATTGCCCAGTCCCTAACTTCTGTACTCACAAACTGCAAAGACTTTGCTGAAAAGTTTTCTTTGTTAACAAGTGATTACTGTTCTTTTGTAGAAAGCACTTTTCTTTGTAACTCAAAGTGGGATGTTATTAATAATACACAGTGATTAATTTTACACTCAGTTTCTAATTAATTTTGCATATTATCTAATCTTCCTTAAATTTAAACAAGAGCATAACCTTGTTGTGTACTACTGCCATCTACTTTTAACAAATTGAACAGCTGTCAGATTCTCCACAAAAGATTGCTCTAAAATGTGAAGTGGTTTTAAAGGAATTGTCAATTTTTGATTTAATGATTTAATACTGCTGTTAGTAGGGCTGTAAACATAACCAACCAGTAATCTCCTCTACCCTGGCTCCGTAAGTTACAAACTGCCAAAGCACTGCACTACTCTGTTGTACTTCTCCTAGACCTCTCCTCTGCTTTCATCACATTTGACTACTCCCTCTTGTTACAAACTTTCGCATCCTCTGGCATCACAGACTTCGCTTCCATAGATACTCCCCCAACGCATATTCAGCATTCCCACTAACATACCACCCCCTCACTGCTTACTCTTTCCATAAGTGTCCCTCATGGCTATGTCCAGGGACCCCTCCTCTTCTCCATCTTCACCTTCAACCTTAACCAATTCATAGAATCCCATGCTTTTCAATATCACTGTTACCCTGACAACACTGATATATGTCTGGGTCAGACTTCCAGTATGTCCATAGCTTCCATCCTCTTCTCTTGCCTTCTCAAACTCAATATGGAGAAAACGGAGTTCAACTTCCTCCCACTTTGCTTAGCCACTCTACTGGACCCATCTATCAAAGACGATGCCACAATTACCCGAGCTCCACAATTCTTTTGTCTGAGGTAACGTTTGATTCTACCCTATCAATCAGGCCTCACATTCAACCCTTCAACATCTCCAGTCACCTCCGTCTCAAGAACAATAATCAAATCCTCTCCTTTCTTGCCCCTGAAATTACAAATATGTTAGTCTTCCATTTAGACGACTGTAACACCCTTTTTCATGGCCTCCCAGCAATTCCTCTTGCTTTAATCAAGTACGCCCTAAACTATGATGGTTGCTTATCTATTCCCCCATTTCTCATCAGACTCTCCCCTATGCCAATCCTTAAACTGGCAAATAGAGTTTAAAATGTTAATGTTGACATACAAAGCCATCTACAATTTGTCGCCTTCATACATTTGTGACCTACTCTCCCTACTCTTCTTCACAAGACCTCTTTACCTGCTCTTCACACGACCGACTCAAAGACTTCTACCGTGCACCACATGCTCTAGAACTCACTACCACGACATATAAGACTGTCCCCCCATAATCACAAGCTGCAAGAGGACCCTGAAAACTTATCTCTTTTGGAAGGCCTTCAACCTTCAATAGAACTACTCCCACCACAGAGTTTCCTTCAGAGATTGAAGTCCTTGCAGGCAGAGCCCTCTATTCCACTAAAACAGTTGGTCACTCATAGTATTGTAATTGTTTTGTGTATTTTCTGTGAACCCTCGGATGTATGGCACCATGGAATTAATGATACTCTCAAAAGAAATAATCTGTGGTCTTCACAATCCTAATACTTAAACTATAAAAAGCCTTCAAACTGGTTCGGGTTTACACTGCATCTTTATTTTTTCTTTTCAAAGGAAACACTATGATTATATTATCTATTTCTTTCAATCCAAACAGTACATTGGTGTGAAGTTTTATTCTAGCAGCGTATACTACACCTATTCTTGCATTGAAACATTTTCTATTAGAGACCATTCTCATAGGTCCACACCACTTCTATTTCCTCATGTCGCCAATGTTTATTGCAAGTAAACCTGACAGATGGTTGAAGCATCACTTAGCACTTCAAACATTTGTTTTGCCACTAGGACAGACATACCGGTGGTAGTGCTCACTAATGTTTTACTAGCTTTTTATAGGTAGAAGGCATTTTTATACATTATATTTAAAAATATATCTTTCCAATAACTATTATAGTTATATAATATACTATTATAGTTCCATGTCTATGCCCAAATATAATTTTTTTTATATCAAATATTTATCTCTTATTTGCTTCAAGGAAATGTTTAGAGCAGTTGATGACAAAAAACTAAGTTTTATTTAGCATGATAGATATGAAACATATTAATAAAACAAAACTAAAGATACCACAGGTAAAATATTATGGCAGACTATACCTTCCTTACATATTAATAGTATGCTTTACTGTTTTAAAAGAACATTTTGTGATTAGCTGTAGAGACTTATATAAGAACCAAGGGCGTAACTAGCAAAGACTGGGACCCATAGCAAACTTTTGTCTTCTTCTCCCCCCCCCATCCACAGCACCCCCTTTCTTGGCCTCCACACAGTATAATATTTATACACACTAATGTCCCAAAGTGACCTTCAGATGGTATAACATCCCATGGCGGCCCCTGCATAAGGTTCCCTCCGCACAGTATAATTTTCCATATTGAGTACCAAAAAACAGACCTCATACCAAACCCAGGAAAAGGCCACCCATGTTGTTGGTTAATTTTCCATATTGGCCCCTGCATAGTATATTGTTGTGGCCCTTACAGTATTCATTTCAAATATTGCAAAAATTTCAGGTTCGGCAGACTTTCCGCTGTTTTTGGCCCTCTTCAATGACATCACAGATGCGGTACATACATTGTATGGAAGTTGTTATAGAATGGTTCATTCTAAAGAGCTCACTGGTACTATAATAAGATGGCACCATTACAACAAGTCAGTGAAATTTCTTCTCTACGACATATTCCATGATCAACTATCAATGAAATAATTGAAAAGAGGAAGCATTTCGGAATTGCAACAGCTCAGCCAAGAAGTATTAGATCAAGTAAAGTTACATTGAGGGTTTAGAGTGCTGAGAAGCCTACAACATGAAAGTCACCAAAGTTCTGCTGACCCCATAACCGCACAATTGTAAGCCTCCTTTGGCATAAACATCAGCACTTGCTTCATGGCATGGAGTTTCATGGTCACGCAGCTGCATGCAAGTTTTACATCAAACACAATGCAAAATTTCAGATGGAGTGGTGTAAATCATGCCTTCATTGGACATTGGAGCAGTGGAAACATGTTCTATGCACTGACAAATCACCCTTCTCTATCTGGGCACCCTGATGAATGAGTCTGGGTTTGTTAAACTTTGCTAGAAGAACTTTACCTGTTTGACTGCTGTGTGCCCAACTGTAAAGTTTAGTGGAAATTGGATGGTGCTATAGGGTGTTTTTTGGGGGGTTGGCCTAGACTCCTTAGTTGCACGTAAGGGAAATGCAGATGCTTCAGGATACTAAAACATTATGGCCAATTGAATACTTCCATTGTAGGAACAGTTTGGGGAAAGCTCATTCTCTTTCAGCATGATTATATACCGACAAATAAAGAAAGGTCCATAAAGTCATGGTTGGATGATGTTGGTGTGGAACACCGGACTGGTCCACAGAGATTCCGAATCTCAACCTCAAACACTTTTGTCATTAATAGAGATGAACGAATACCGTTCAATTGAGTAGATATTCGATCAAATATTAAGGTATTTGAGATATTCGATTCCAATCGAATACCACGCGGTAAACGCACTAAAAATTTGTATCCTCTCCCACCTTCCCTGGCACTTTTTGCACCACTAACTGTGCAGGGAATGTGGCAAAGGAAGCAGGAAAACGTAGGCATAAAAAAAAAAAAAAAATAGGAAAAAGTCATTGGCTGGTGAAATCAGGTGACCTCGGATTTATAAGAATAGTGTCAGCCATATTCATGATAGTAGGGTAATACTGGGACTTGGGCATTTTAGATGCCCCCAGGCATCTTCCCCTGCTGTCCCAGTTGCATTCCAGAGGTGTTGGCATCATTTCCTGGGGTGTCATTGTGGAGCTGGTGACTCTCCTTTGTTGAATTGTGGTTTCCCCTGATAGGAGCATTTTTTCCCCATAGACTATAATGGGATTCGATATTTGGTCAAATAGTCGAATATTGAGGGGCTACTCGAAACGACTATCCAATATTTCACTACTCGATCATCTCTAGTCATTAACTATAATGGAGATTCCAATCCAGGACCTCTCATTCAACAATAGTGTCTGACCTCACAAATGCTCTTCTGGATGAATGGGCAACAATTCTCAAAGATACATGCCAAATTTCTGTAGAAAAGTGTAAGCTTCTTCAGTTGTAGTAGGGAGGGGGAGGCTAACTACATATTAATGTCTAGGGGTTTAAAAGGGGAAGTCATATCAGCTCCTGTACATGTAATGTGTAGTTGTCCAAACCCATATGTATATTATAAAATCTAATGTAATCCAAACTCCTTAATTATTTGATCCCAATTTAGATAGATTGGAGAATTGTTTGTCTGGGATGATTTTCATGATAGTCACCACCGCAGTGCTCATGTGAGCGCCATAACCCCTTCTCTTTACATTGCACGCATTCTGATTGATAGTGCTTATGTAATGTATTTAGAGCATCTCAAATATAAGTGACTGGGAGAGGCTTTAGTTACATTGCACAGCGGCCATGAATCAGATGTGAGATATAAACAGAGAAGGTTCACAAAACTCACATGAGGGCTGCAGCACCTTCAAATAACTGATCTGTGGTGGTCCCAGGTGTTGGACCTCCACTGACCTATCTGATAATAACTCATCAATTGAACACCGTTTCACAATATCATTAGCAGGTTTAGTGCGATTAAACTTTGCTAAATCTGTATTTTGCCTTTAGTTTAATGTTATAATTTTCCAGAAAGGACAATCATATATTATGTTCATAATATTGTAACCTGGGATCATTACATGTTGAGGGATCACGCTACTATAAGGCACCTAGAGGACCAATTGGAGTTTTAAAATTAGAAACTTCATAGTTTGTGAAGTTGGGGTAAAATCCAAATTGTAACACCGCAGAACCATATAATAGAAAGAGTTTGTCAGTTTTCTATAGACTATGTGTATATCTAAATATAACTAAAAGCTTCTGCATTTTTCTTTAATACACTGGATTTGATTATTTATGTTCCAGCACATTGTGGAATATTTAAAGGTATATCTGCCACATATGTTTCTTTTATGCCACATTTCCTCTTAGATGAAATCGAATTTGTAATACATCTCAGGTAAACATTGATATCCAATCATCCAAGACATCTTTCTATTAAGTAAATAGCTAGTCTATGGGCACATGTGCTTGTACATAGACCTCACTCAGGGATTTGACTTTTTCTCAGTTTCTTAGCAACAAACACAGTTTCCTCACAACAGCACGCACAGTCTTCAGAAAGCAGATGTACCTTCGCAAACCGAGCTCGTCTGCTGATCTGATGGATACCTTGTTTAATTTCCTAATAATAGTACTCATTAAATATGTTCCTTCAGCATGTCACATTAAATATGTTTTTTTTCAGGACTCACAATTCAGGATCTGTTTTTAATATGAGACATAATAATGTAATGTGTTTAGGTTTTTTTTTTTCTCCATTAAAATGTTTATTGAAATTTTACATAGGAAATAAAACAATACATATCAAAACTGTAACCAGGTAGGGGTGGGGGCAAAAAGGAATACAAAAGAATTCCAGGAGGGGAGGAGGGGTCAGTAACCGGAGAATCAGAGGAGGGGAGGGAAAGGGGATGGTGTGGACTGACGCCATGTAGTCTAATGCAGCAGAGTCCAACAAACAACAATAGATAAGCAATGGAGTCTATAGCCTCAAGTGCAGAGGGCAGACAGAGGGAGGAAGGGAGGGGTCCGGTGCCATCCTCCCCAGGGTTTGAGAAGTAGCAGGAGAGTAGTGGGACAGATCGGGAAAAGTACAGTGAAGCCACATATACCAGGAGTTCTCTCTGGTCTAAGTCACAGCAGTTTCTGACCCCAAAACATAATAGTAGTGTGTGTGGCAAAACACTCCACAAACTACTATTATGGGAGACGCTCAGGGATACGAATACAGCTAGTTGAGAACCACTGGTCTGCAGAAAGTATATTCAGGAAAAAATGTTGAGCAGTTCAATTTTCAGCTGTTGTTGGCATGTAAAATATAGTCGCTTAATCTCCAATGGGTAGGGAAAAGTAACCCATTCTGAAACATGGTGCACAGATTCATGGTCAGAACATGTAATTTGCCCTCCAAAGGATAATTGTACCTGCAGGAGAGTCCAATTATTAGCCAAGAAATGACTTATCCTAGAAAAGGAAACATAGGATTGTCCAGAAAATATATAATTCCTTTCTTCACGATATTGGCACCTCAGGGGTGGAGCCTAAACACTGACCTGAATGGAGGCTTGAGCCTGAAGCTACATTCAATTCAGGGCTAAATTGTTGCCTTTCAATCATCTATAGCCATCCAAAATGGATAAATTGCCAGAGATAAATATCCTGAGCCCCATGGCACCCCTGGGGGCAGAAACGTTCAATCAGATGTCAAAATAGAATTCAAGAAGAAATCAGCACCCAATATTTTGCTGGCCTTTAAATTAGCCGATTGACATTGCATGCAGGAATTTAGTCTGTGATCTACAAGTACACGCAGGTCATTGTCCACCATTGACTCTCACAGCATTACCCCCTCCCCCCTCTTCCGGGACATATGTTACATGCTGATTATTCTCACACAGATGGATAACTGTAAATTTATTCACATTAAACCTCATTTGCCATGTCAAATGTCAAACACTCAATCTGTCCAAGTCTGCTTGTAGCCTACATACATCCTCCATAGACTGTACTGTACTACATAGTTTGGAGTAATCAGCAATAATAGAGAGAGTGTTATTATACCCATCTTATATAGCATTAATAAATAAGTTAAATAGCAGCAGCACTGAGCCCTGGGGTTCATCAGACTGGGCTGCAGCCATTAACCACAACTCTCTGGATATGATTCAATCAATCAATTTTCAACCCAGTTACAAACTATATTTTCCACACCAATACCGGTGTAATATGCGTTTTTCATGTGAATAAACTTGCCAAGTTAAACATAAATGCAGTGCGCTGTCGTTGCTTAGGTAAACAGGATAATGGTGCCATCTAGTGGAACAAAGTAGTTAAAGCAAGAGGTAAACTATTGCCATTCATTTGTTGGCATTTTTTGCACATGATATGCTATCTTACTTACCTCATTGTGAATCGAGCTGATATTGCCTTTGAGGGCAATAACTAGTTTTTTTTTAATTTTTCTCTCTTTTCACATTTTTTAACATTGTTTAATGTAGCTGTATGAAGCTGTGCATTCTGTACTTGTATGTTTCACTATTTGGTTTTACATTACTGCTCAATTAACATGTATTTAGCAGAAAAAGCTGCTTTTCTTTTATTATTTCATGCCCTACACCCAGAGGTGGGATTCAAATTTGTTTACAGCAGGTTCTGTTGGGGAGGACGGGGGCTGGGGAAGGTGTGGTGGCACACAAATTTTTTGTTGGGAGCAAAGGGGCCACAAAAAGTCCAGAAAACCCACACAACTTTAATACAAAGCCATGCTCCCACTTGGAACCCGCTACAGTGCCTCATGTCATCCACAGTGTTCCTGGTCTCCCAAATATAAACTATGTCCCCATATATGAAATGAGTGATCTAACTTTTTAATATTGATGGCCTGTCCTTAGAGATAGGTTATCAATATTACATATCCAGGGGTCTGACAGCCAGGACCACTGCAGATCAGCTGTTCTGAGGCAGCATGGCTATCAGTAATGTTCATATGCCAGGAGCTTCACTGCTCAGTCACCTTACGATGTCCACCACTGCAATACCTAAGCGCACTGCTGCACATGGTTTGTAAAGACAGCAGGGCTATCCCTGGCATGTTAACATTACTGGCAGCCATACCTTCTTGGAACAGCTGATCTGCAGGGGTCCTGGCTGTCAGAGCCAGGAACCGTCATTGTTAGGAAGGGGAATAACCTCTTTAACATTTGCCCCTAATATTTGCCCATGTTAATGCCCTTCACAGGATATTGCCCCCCCCATCGCCACCCCCTATTAGTATAATGGTCCCCCATTATTGCCCCTGTATAATATAATGACCCCCATTATTTTCTCCATTTAGTATAATAGCCCCTTTAGTGTCCCGTCACATTTTCCCACTCTTTCTGCCCCCCTAACAGTGCCCACACACTTAATGGTCTCCTCACACTGGAAAAAGTGGGAGTGGGAAGAAGTGGGAGTCAATGGGGAGAAGAGAGGTAAGTACTCCACTAACACTTACCTCTTACTCCCTGTAGTTTGTAGGCCTTAGGTGGCTGTGGCCTGCAAGTCAGAAAATGGTAGGGTTTTGGCTTCCTGCTCTACCAGAACAGAGTCGAGACTCCTCTTCCCACCTCTGCCTACTCTGATCATCAAATTATGCTATAACTTTATTGTGCAGGTAGGTATCATCTTCACAATACCAGATATGTCTATATGATATGTTTTTGACTTATCTCTTATATTGTAAGGCAATAATGTGATTGCTGACCTAGTATGTGGAAATCGTCAATCCAGATGACTGGAGTAGGCTTGGTCAAATAACAGTCTGAGTTCAGTAACCAGGTTAAGGCAATAGTTGTAGTGTGAGGAAGGAGCAGTAGTCAAGTAGCAATCCGAGGTTCAGTACACAGGTAAGGCAATAGTTTAGCTGAACTAAAACCTGGGTAGCACAATAATCTGGTAAAGAGGAAGTGGCAAGGCTCGGCATAAATAGGAAGTCCAAGGGTGGAGCTAATCAGGTGATCGAGGTTACTTGGAACAAAAAACTGAACGGATTAAAAGATCAGGAAATTATTCAGAATTCTCAGTAGCTCAGAGAGAGGATTTACTGCTTGGGATACAGGAGTCTCTGGGTTCAAATCCTGAGATATATATTTAAATATATTGTAAATCGTATGTATGCAAATTATATATTTTTGTGTTTTGTCACAGATTTTTAGCATTATTTTTTTAGATTCATTTTTATGTTTTCAATTCCATAGGGGGGGATTTAATTTTGATTTTTATTCTGTAACTAGTATTAAAATTCATTATATTTTTCTATACACTCCTCCAGACAAAGACGATCCTCTTCCCTTTGTCTGAATACCACAATCAGAAATTGTTCAGAACATTCAAATGGTTAAGGCTGAGGCCCCCACGTTGTGGAAACACATCTTTTCTTGTTGCATGTCTGCATGTCCGAGTGGCCATTTTTGTGTAGTTCTCCGGAGAACTGAGCTTTGAACTGAGAACTCAGATTTGAACTCGAACAGCATGGCACAATGTCTGGGGAGGAGGAGGACAGACAGAGCAGAAACAGAGGAGGGATGGGATTAAGGGAGCGTTCACATGGTGTAACGTACCGCGTGATGTGGCACATCTACACCGCGGGAGCCTTTGCGGGCCGTACATGCTCCCATTGAAATCAATGGGAGCGTGTACGGCCCGCAAAGGCTCCCGCGGCGTAGACGTGCCACATCACGCGGCACGTTACACCGTGTGAACCCTCCCTAATAGTATGATGTGGGGGGTGTTCGGAGGCCTTGGGGAATGCCCAGGGTGCTCCGTGGGGTTAATTTGTATAAATAAATAAAGCAAGTTAATAAGAAATGGTGGAGACAACAGAGAAGGTAAAGGTAGTAGTAGAATAGCCCTTTAAAGGGCTATTCAGTCATGTATTTAGCTGAAAACCACTTTTTCCCAATGATAACTGTGGCTGACATATCATCCCTGGTGACACTGATCTTTCCATCATGACTGGTGGAGGTTAGGTTACACAGGACTGCTTTTTTTTAGTGCTGTACGTTGTATGAACTATTAACTGTACCATGCTGCCTACTTTTTTCTCTCATGTTATTTCCCTTAATATTGTACTGTATATATTACTATTGATTCTTTAAAGGGGTTTGCCTATATAAAACAACTTATCCTCTATCCTCCATTGGTTCCAATAAGACTACACTGTACATTGGCTATTGACTGTGGTCCAACCAATGCTCCTTTCAGACTGTGGTGGAAAGTACCCCCATTCTTATGACTGAGAGTGGTCACAGGGGTTCAGACCCCTGGTAGGCATCAAATCCCTTATTGCAGCAGAACCATGATGCCCAGAGAAGCCCTCACTACTGCTGTCTACAAGTGTTGCTGTACCGATGTCTCTATAACTACCAACTAGTAAAAACACCAAAGAGGGAGGTAAAGGGTCAAGGTAGGCAGAGAAGAAAAGAGAAAATATGTGCACATAAGAATAAAACTGAAATTTTAATATAAATAAAAAATGTAAATGTTCCATAAAATATATTACAATGTGTGGCAGGGAATAACCAGGGTATATACTGATAATGACTTAAGGTGTCCCTTATTATGAGGAGGATTGTGGTGTGGATTGGTAACAATTGCACCATTGACTTTGGGCTATATTGTTTATTGTATCCCTACTGTCTATATCTAGAGTCACATCACATTGAGAACATACTGGTCCTATGACAGCCAACCTGCAGGAATTTCTTCCAACATTCCAGAGAATCTGCTGTATCCTCACTGTTATATCTCCTTTGGCTTTGAGCTTGCAGGTAACAACAAACACCTTATAGCAGCTTTCTGGGAAGGTTTGAGAGGACGAATTAAAGACAAGCTTATCAGTAGACTTTCCTGCCACCCTGGTACAAAGTCATATAGTGAACAAACAATATTCAAAGCATTTTGATACACCAAAGTGTCAATAAGAGATGTCTACATGTTCAGGAAATAATATCTGTGTGACAACCCTATTTCTTGATGCTGGGTTCACACCAGCGTTCGGGTGTCTAATATGAGGTTTCCGTCTTCTGCATACAGAAGACGGAAACCTATCAGACCGGGTCCGGCCGTGAGTGCTTGCCGTGAGTGTTTTATGCTCTCCGCGGTGAAAACGTTTTGCATGTCCGATTCTGTGTCCAGTTAAAAAGAAACAGTTTTGCCGCGGAGAGCTCAAAACGCTCACCGGCGCTCAAATGAATGGGTTTGAACAATGCCTGCAGGTTTCCGTCTCCTGTCCAGTTTCGGGAAGGAAACGGAAACCTGCAGAACGGAGACCGGGATGCAGATGTGAACGAGCCCTCACCTGACTGGCATAATTGAGCCAAACGCATAATATCACAAAGATCTTTGGTGTAAATGGAAGCTAATAGAAATAACCATTTTTGTATAGTTGCCAACAATTTTTTTCTGGGACATTGGGTGCAGTTTTTGGGGTTACGGCAAGTCAAAGGTTCAGGTAGGTACAGGTCAAAAGATCTGAACAAAATAATGCAACGTGCTGTGCTATTTTCTCTAAAATATCAGGCTCCCTATACTGCACTGCTCCATGTTTTACAAAGGACTTCTCCACATAGTATACTGCCCTCATAATGTCCTCAACCAGAATAATGCCCCATAGTGGTCACCACGCCATATAATACCCTCTAGTGCCCCCCCCCTTAGAGACCCCTCCTTTGCACAGAATAATGTGTCCCCACAGAATTTTTATATATACTTTCCTCTCCATGATTCATATGGTTTCAGTCAGATTAGGTGCAGCAAAATCACAAATGGATTTCAGACAGTTAATCTAAAGTTATTTTACTAATGTGTTCTAGGTAGAAATATTGAACCGATTCGATCCAAGCTGAGTTTTACCAGAGTATTCCAAATTGTTTTTAACAAAACATTACACTTTGTAATTAGTTTAACAGCGCAGGGAAAATACAGAAGAGACACATGTGACATCCTGGCATAACCTGACATCACCTGACAGCCTCTCAAGTCAGTGGTAGGTGTACACTAGAGATAAGTGAACCTCTTAAGATTTGTTTTGTGTTCAGTGTTTCAGGTCCCCAGTTCGTGCTGGAATGAAAAAGCTCGGTGCGAACCATACTTTAAATTGGCAAAAAAAAAAATAGTGAAAAGTGATATTATTATACTCTGGTGTCTCTTCAGACCCCATACTGTAATAGAGGGAGGCCCATGGAGGATGTAAACTAAAAAAAATACTTATACTCATCCTCCCCTACTTCTCTTGAGCCTCCTTATAACGCCTTGCACTTTCCTTGTGATGTCCAGCAATCTTCTGTGACGTCACCAGCCAGGGATCATGGCTAAGGCCTATGATTGGACCACCTGGGACTATATGGGCAATGCAGAGGCAAAATCACAGACCTCAGAGCTGAACCTGGACTGATGACGTCACTGAAGAGTGCCAGATACCGTGAGGAGATCCAAGAGAGGTAATGGAAGGTGAGTATGAGTGTTTTTTTTTTGTTTTTTTTAATCTTTTTCAACTTCCACTAGGTGGAGACCTATTATACCCCTAGGTCTTATTATGCCTTTTTGGTTACATAATAGGCTGTGATGCGGCCTGCTAATCTGAAAAATCTCTGTTTGTTATCAATTTTTCTTTTCCATCCACATCCAGGGAGATTAGTTACAGTTCCAAGGGGTGTATCCTTATTGATTATGTTGCGTACCATCGATAACGGAACATCAAGATCTCTGGAGATGGACTTGTAACCTTGAGATTGTTGATGTTTTACCACAATTTTGGTTCTCAAATCCTCAGACAGTTCTCCTCTTTCTGTTTGTCTTCCTTAGTGTTGCAAACATGGATACACTATGCAAAGATTGTGTCAACTTTGATCTTTATATTGCCCACACCTGTTTCTTGCCACAGGTGAGTTTGAATGAGCATCACATGCTTGCCAATAATTTTGTCCATCCCATTTTTTGACTCTTGCATGGAATTATGTCCAATTTTTTTCTCAGTTTTTTTGTGTTTTTCCAATACAAAAAAAGGAAACTAATATGTATATATAATAAAACACTTGTAATTGCAGTAATTTTCTGGGAGAAATACTGCATTTTCTGGAAAAAAAAATAGGGGTGCAAACAGCCATAACTGAAGTTATTAAAGAAGCATAGTTCTATTAGGGATTTAAGATACATAGGCTTAAATATTTACATATTTTCTAATTTAGGGCTGTGTGCGCCTTTGACTCCTTTTAGACACTTTTCATTTCAGATATTTCTAAAACATGGAGAATAGATCTTCACATTAGTTCAATGTAGCAATTCTGGATTGTTGGATTTGCACCACATTAAATTTCTGCTTATGCATTCCACTTTGGGAAGACACATTGAGGATATACATGTAGTAGACAGCAGAAATTTTATTTCATTTATCTGCTTCTGGAACATTAGTAGTATCTCCCTGAAAAATATTTGGAAATACAAAATTCTAATTCTTAAGCTGAAATTAGGTACAGTTTACTGGAAATAAAAAGAAAACAAGCTGTATAACAGATACAAGATATCTAGAAAATTATTTGTAGCCTTAAAGTGATTGTACATTAGATTTAGGCTGAGCCCAAAGTTTGAAACTGTAGTTTTATTGTTACCTATGCTCTTTGTTTCCACAGCGCTGCCATTTACTCTATTGTGCATATTAAACCCTGTAACCCCTGACTAATGCTATTCACTTGTTACTTGATCCCCTAGGACCTTCCAATAGGTCTATCTTCCAGCTTTATCTCCAGTCTCCCTTGTGTGTAAGATTATCTCCCATTATGTGAGGGGATTTAACTCCCCCTAAAATGTTGTAATGTGTTATTACAATATGAAAGGCTACATCCTGATATCCTCTATATCCAAGAATCTCACTTCAATCCAACCTAATTTCCTAAGTTTTTTCATTCTTGCTATACTCTTATTGGCAATGCCCTCAGTCAATCTAAGAGCATGGGAGTTGCGATATTAGTTAGTTATTAGTTGATAGTCTGAGGAGACTCATTTAAGGCATTGGAATTTACCAGACGTAATTGGCGGCCACAGAGGCTGCTTTGGATAATAATATACCTCCCTTGGGAGTCCAGTATCAGATTATCAACTTGTCTGGCAGGCGTGCCAAAACGCGTGTCGGGTGCGAGCCAGTAGGCACCCCTACGCCCCTCTCCTACTCAATTATTGACCTCAGTATGGGTAAGATATATCCCTATTGGTGACTCTATACGCTGTTATATGAGACCCCTCACTATACTATTGGATAAGTATATACTTACTTAATATACGAGTTACTTCATCTTTTGGTTGTTCATCTGAGGATATTTTTGTTAGTAGTATTTGATAACTCATGTACTATTTGTTATAGTTAGAGATGAGCGAACGCTAAAGTGTCCGAGGTTTGAAATCCGATCCGAACAGCTGCACACTGTTCGATTGTTCGAATGGATTTAGAACCCCATTATAGTCTATGGGGGGAAATGCTTGTTTCAGGGGTAGGCAACATTCGATCAAATCATACTTACCAAGTCCACGAGTGACGGTTGGGCTGGATTTTGCTTGAAGTCTTCTCCTGGCGCAGGGTCCCCGCGTCCTCTTCCGGGTGGAATTCACTCTGCCTAGGCATCCGGCCTAGGCAGAGCCGACTGTGCATGCGCGTGCGGCTCTGCCCAGGCCCGACGCGTGAGCAGAGCCGACTGCGCATGCGCAGTCAGCTCTGCCTAGTCCGGATGCCTAGGCAGAGTGAATTCCACCCGGAAGAAGACGCGGGGACGCAGCGTGGAGAAGACTTCGGAAAAGTAAGAGAGGAACCAGCGTTGATTGGCAGAATGTATAGCATTCTGCCAATCAACGCTGGTTCTGCATCGAACCTTAAACTTCGAACAGCTAGTAGTGTTCGATCGAGTACGAGTATCTCAAATACCGTAGTATTCAATCGAACACCTACTCAATTGAACACTACTCGCTCATCTCTAGTTATAGTTACTATGGAGGTAATTTTATATGGGGTTGCAGGTGCTCATTCCTGCTGACTCGGTTTCTTCCATGTTTGGCTACATCATTCTAGCATCCTTTCTATGTGTATTTTATATATTTATATTTAATAAAATTATTTTCTATTTTGATTAATTGGTGTCATGACATTACTGATTTACTCATATTGCGTGTCATACTTACCTATTTGTTTCTTATTCTTGGTTTCCTATTTTGGTAAGCACACATTATTGTTGAGTACTTTAGATACTATCAAGGATTTATTGTGGTGGTAATACATCACCTGCTATAGTTTTCTTTTCCCTGTGTGCTATGTTTCCTTTATTTATACAGATTACATAGCAGTCTATGGGGAGGAGGGGGAGGAGGAGGAGGAGTCTAGAAAGTGAGAAACAAGAACAAATACATGCTACTACAGAAAACCATAATATTTATTTCTTTTGTTGCCTTTTTAATAGCAAGTTTTCAGCAGGTCTTAGCAGAAGAGAGCAGTATAGATGTGAATATAGCTCTGGAGAGAGATATCTTACTGTAATCTTCTCCAGGATGTCTGCTATATCCTGCTTCTTGTTCACTCATCCTTCCCCTCCCCTCTCTATAGAGTTCCATGAACTGAAGCCTATCTTCAGTGTAGACAGATCTCTCACTGAACTCAGCAATTTAGTACGCAGGAGAGGAGCTGATAACAGTAGGTTGTAGCACTTTCCTCTGGTAAGATGTAATAGAAAGTTTCTTATATTCACCTGAACTGGTCATGTACAAAACAACTGTAAAATGACAGTTACTCCTTAAGTGTTGGCTGTTTAACAATCTCAGTTAGAGTTCCCATTAACACCAGTGTTTTTTAAACCATTAATGGAATTATTTATTTATATACCGGTATTTGTTTAATGAAATTTATTGTAACATTGTGACCTGGTTGGCTATATATGTATAATTGTGTACTCATGTCTCATCCTGGTTGTTTCTAGTCTGTATTCTTCTGTGTTTGTAATGTTGGATACTATGAATTAATTAAATGTATATTTTTGATCCTAATTGGGATTTCTTGGTATTCTATGGTATAAAAGCTCTTCTATATGTAGGTTTCTAGTGTTGAGCTGTGGGGGGTTTCTGGTTATTGAGGTGCTTTATAGGTTTATAGAAATCTCATTAACATTCACTGCATCCATTCTTCTTACCCTTCTCCTGTCCCTTTTAATTGTTCACTCTAGAATGCCTTTTCAGTGTGTAACAAATGCAAAGGTCATTAATGTCTTATTTCTGTCAAAATATTTCACAGAAACATGGATTAAGCTGTCTGATACTGCTTTCCCTACTGTTTTGCCCTTAGGTGGGCTATACTGTATACTCACAGTTGGGGTAATTTTATAGTTCAGGAAGGTTATAATGTGACTTGTTATTTATAGTATTTATTGAAATTAATATTTATATGTAACGCCTGTTCTGAGGGTACGTTATGTGAATGTTATAGTGTTTTATAACTGTGTTTGTCAAAATAAATTGGCCATATAGCCAAATCTAAATCCAGAAAAGTCTTCTGGTTGTTATTGTGGAAGGTAGTTTTAGTGGGTGGAGTGGTATGTATTGGGGTATTTGGAAAACAGAGAGGATTAGAGTGGAACTATATTCCTCATCCCCATGTCATATGAGTAATACAGTAGGATCAAGATTAGGATGGGCCAAGAAAATTGGTACTCAGTTTATTGCTAAAAGATTAAGTATACAGTAATTTGTAATTTATTTGTTAATCCCTGTGTCATTAACAGGATTCTCCAAGACTGGATATTGATTTTCCATACTTATGAGCGCTTTTCTCAGCACTGTATACTGAACTGGAAGCAGAGAACTTACACACTGTGAAAGCCATGCCACGCTATTGTAGTTCAGCTCCCATTTATGTTCAGGCCATCAATATACTGGCTTGGGAACCCTTTAAAACTAAGTAGTGTTGCAAAATTTTATTCCAAGTTTTCCAAAATTGTGGAAGTTTAGAAATATACTTGTTCAGGGAGATCATAAAAAATGGTTCACTATGAGTGTATTTCCTTTACCGCATTTTACATACTTTATTAGTTTTCATACATTTACAAGTATACAGTATCCAAGCAATAGAGGTCAGAATTAGAGATGAGCGAACAGTGTTCTATCGAACACATGTTCGATCGGATATCAGGGTGTTCGCCATGTTCGAATCGAATCGAACACCACGTGGTAAAGTGCGCCAAAATTCGATTCCCCTCCCACCTTCCCTGGCGCCTTTTTTGCACCAATAACAGCGCAGGGGAGGTGGGACAGGAACTACGACACTGGGGGCATTGAAAAAAATTGGAAAAAGTCATTGGCTGCCGAAATCAGGTGACCTCCATTTTAGACGAATAGTGGATTTCAAATCCGGGTCATATGAGAATGTGAACTTTGTGACTATGAGACAGGGATAGCTGTACAGGCAGGGATAGCTAGGGATAACCTTTATTTAGGGGGGAATGTTATTAAAAATAACTTTTTGGGGCTCTATCGGGTGTGTAATTGTGATTTTTGTGAGATAAACTTTTTCCCATAGGGATGCATTGGCCAGCGCTGATTGGCCGAATTCCGTACTCTGGCCAATCAGTGCTGGCCAATGCATTCTATTAGCTTGATGAAGCAGAGTGTGCACAAGGGTTCAAGCGCACCCTCGGCTCTGATGTAGGAGAGCCGAGGGTGCACTTGAACCCTTGTGCACCCTCAGCTCTGCTACATCAGAGCCGAGGGTGCGCTTGAACCCTTGTGCACACTCTGCTTCATCAAGCTAATAGAATGCATTGGCCAGCGCTGATTGGCCAATGTATTCTATTAGCCTGATGAAGTAGAGCTGAATGTGTGTGCTAAGCACACACATTCAGCTCTACTTCATCGGGCTAATAGAATGCATTGGCCAGCGCTGATTGGCCAGAGTACGGAACTCGACCAATCAGCGCTGGCTCTGCTGGAGGAGGCGGAGTCTAAGATCGCTCCACACCAGTCTCCATTCAGGTCCGACCTTAGACTCCGCCTCCTCCGGCAGAGCCAGCGCTGATTGGCCGAAGGCTGGCCAATGCATTCCTATGCGAATGCAGAGACTTAGCAGTGCTGAGTCAGTTTTGCTCAACTACACATCTGATGCACACTCGGCACTGCTACATCAGATGTAGCAATCTGATGTAGCAGAGCCGAGGGTGCACTAGAACCCCTGTGCAAACTCAGTTCACGCTAATAGAATGCATTGGCCAGCGCTGATTGGCCAATGCATTCTATTAGCCCGATGAAGTAGAGCTGAATGTGTGTGCTAAGCACACACATTCAGCACTGCTTCATCACGCCAATACAATGCATTAGCCAGTGCTGATTGGCCAGAGTACGGAATTCGGCCAATCAGCGCTGGCTCTGCTGGAGGAGGCGGAGTCTAAGATCGCTCCACACCAGTCTCCATTCAGGTCCGACCTTAGACTCCGCCTCCTCCAGCAGAGCCAGCGCTGATTGGCCGAATTCCGTACTCTGGCCAATCAGCACTGGCTAATGCATTGTATTGGCTTGATGAAGCAGTGCTGAATGTGTGTGCTTAGCACACACATTCAGCTCTACTTCATCGGGCTAATAGAATGCATTGGCCAGCGCTGATTGGCCGAATTCCGTACTCTGGCCAATCAGCACTGGCTAATGCATTGTATTGGCTTGATGAAGCAGTGCTGAATGTGTGTGCTTAGCACACACATTCAGCTCTACTTCATCGGGCTAATAGAATGCATTGGCCAATCAGCGCTGGCCAATGCATTCTATTAGCGTGAACTGAGTTTGCACAGGGGTTCTAGTGCACCCTCGGCTCTGCTACATCAGATTGCTACATCTGATGTAGCAGTGCCGAGTGTGCATCAGATGTGTAGTTGAGCAAAACTGACTCAGCACTGCTAAGTCTGCATTCGCATAGGAATGCATTGGCCAGCCTTCGGCCAATCAGCGCTGGCTCTGCCGGAGGAGGCGGAGTCTAAGGTCGGACCTGAATGGAGACTGGTGTGGAGCGATCTTAGACTCCGCCTCCTCCAGCAGAGCCAGCGCTGATTGGCCGAATTCCGTACTCTGGCCAATCAGCACTGGCTAATGCATTGTATTGGCTTGATGAAGCAGTGTTGAATGTGTGTGCTTAGCACACACATTCAGCTCTACTTCATCGGGCTAATAGAATGCATTGGCCAGCGCTGATTGGCCGAATTCCGTACTCTGGCCAATCAGCACTGGCTAATGCATTGTATTGGCTTGATGAAGCAGTGCTGAATGTGTGTGCTTAGCACACACATTCAGCTCTACTTCATCGGGCTAATAGAATGCATTGGCCAATCAGCGCTGGCCAATGCATTCTATTAGCGTGAACTGAGTTTGCACAGGGGTTCTAGTGCACCCTCGGCTCTGCTACATCAGATTGCTACATCTGATGTAGCAGTGCCGAGTGTGCATCAGATGTGTAGTTGAGCAAAACTGACTCAGCACTGCTAAGTCTGCATTCGCATAGGAATGCATTGGCCAGCCTTCGGCCAATCAGCGCTGGCTCTGCCGGAGGAGGCGGAGTCTAAGGTCGGACCTGAATGGAGACTGGTGTGGAGCTATCTTAGACTCCGCCTCCTCCAGCAGAGCCAGCGCTGATTGGTCGAGTTCCGTACTCTGGCCAATCAGCACTGGCCAATGCATTTCTATGGGGAAAAGTTAGCTTGCGAAAATCGCAAACTGACAGGGATTTCCATGAAATAAAGTGACTTTTATGCCCCCAGACATGCTTCCCCTGCTGTCCCAGTGTCATTCCAGGGTGTTGGTATCATTTCCTGGGGTGTCATAGTGGACTTGGTGACCCTCCAGACACGAATTTGGGTTTCCCCCTTAACGAGTTTATGTTCCCCATAGACTATAATGGGGTTCGAAACCCATTCGAACACTCGAACAGTGAGCGGCTGTTCGAATCGAATTTCGAACCTCGAACATTTTAGTGTTCGCTCATCTCTAGTCAGAATAAATGATTTAAGTTAATTTAAAATCTGTCCATTAATGAACTTTACCCCTATAATTCAGATGTTTATTTAGATCCCTACATTATAGAATAAATACTATAAGCTTGGATACATGTATATATAAACACTACAACACACTATGGAACCAATGGCCACATCTCTCTCTCTCTCAAGTAGAGAAGCCAGTGCAGTCTAGTGGAAGGGGGATTTAATTTCAATTAAAAGGAATGCCTCAGGCCTGATTCACATAACATTAAAAATAGCCATTTTCAGAACACATTAATTTTAATATGTCTAATCACATGTTCATTTTTTTGACTGACCATTTTTCAAAGCCATCAAAAAGACAAAATGCTTTATCTTTCACCATACAGACATATAAACCCAATAGAAATAAATGGATCAATTTTTAACTAATGGAAAATGGATTTTTTTTTTCAGTTTTAGATCCATTAAAGACGGATCAGTGGTTAGGGTCAACAAAAAAAGACCAATGAAATTTAGCAGTTTTTTGCACAGTTAAAATCTGCTGCAAAATTAATGACACTTGGCCATCATAAACGGAAAAATGAATGCATTTTTAAATACTATTAGATTTCTCAAAAACATCACTGTTGAGTAAATAAGACCTAAGACTCGATAATAATAGCCAGTACACAGTGTATGGCTTTAGCTCTATACACTGTGAATATAACAACTAACTGGTGGGGGTGCCAGGTGTTGAGCTGATACAAAATTAACTATTCTAAGAACAGGTCATTAATAGAGATGAGCGAACAGTAAAATGTTCGAGGTTCGATATTCGTTTTGAGTAGCCCCTCAACATTCAACTACTCGAATCGAATATCGAACCCTATTATAGTCTATGGGGGGAAAATGCTCGTTTCAGCGGTAGGCAACATTCGATCAAATTATACTTACAAAGTCCACGAGTGAGGGTCAGGCTGGATCCTCCGAGAAGTCTTCTCCTAGCAGTGTCCTCGTGGCATCTTCCGGCTCTTCATTCACTATGCCAGGCATCGGGCCTGGGCAGAGCCGACTGCGCATGCCCACACTACAAGCGGACATGCGCAGTCGGCTCTGCCCAGGCCCGATGCCTGGCAGAGTGAATGAAGAGCCGGAAGACACCGCGAAGCTGCATGGAGAAGACTTCTAAAGGTAGGAGAAGAACCAGCATTGATTGGCCGACTGTATAGCATTCGGCCAATCAACGCTGGTTCTGCATCAATTTTTTCCATTCTAATAGCGAGTAGTATTCGATCGAGTACGAGTATTTCGAATACCGTAGTATTCGATCGAATACCTACTCGATTGAATACAACTCGCTCATCTCTAATCATTAATATTTAGTCTTGCACAATCATTTTAATTACAAATTTGACTGAATCTTTCCCCATAAAAAACAGATATCAATTCCTGATCAACAGCCTTATGCTCACAGATACTATAGAATGCCACGTTCCTTGTGAATGGTTCCCTTTGAATGCCTGTGTATTAGTACCGTTAAAAGGATAAATATATCTTTCAATCCAACAATTTGATATACTTTTTTTTAAAAAAATCGTAAATTTTTGTGAAGAAACTAAAATAAAAATAATAAACATGCATTAAATTGACAGAGAAAGGGATGTTATAAATATTTATTCATTTGACTGGATTACAACCTTTTGTACATCACAATTTGCATAAGTTCTCAAGTTACATCCTGTGTACAACCACAAAAAACTATGACATGAATTTTTACATAAAATGAACAGAATGAAACAGATTTACAGGCATATTCTATACAGATCATTGTAACTTTTTACATCATTATTTTCCTTAACAAAATATTTTTAAAGGGATTTGAAACAAAAAAATTAAATAAAAAAATACTCAAAACAAACAAAAAAAAAAAAGAGCAGACCTCCATCAATGCATGCAACATTCAATACGAAAACATTTAGTGTAGGACAATACAGAATTTACTTAATTCCATTATAGCTTTTTTTTTTTTTTTTTTACACTTTTCTTTATATCTCTTATATATTTAGCTCTCTGTACAGATTCTCAATGGATGGCAACTAACACACTGTTCAGCCACCGCTGGTTTATCATCTGAGCACATCACAGAACACTTCTAGAGTTACAATTGAACAGAATGCTTACATTTACATGCTGAATGCCTAAGGGAAGTATAACCCTTCGATTCTTTTCATCTACAAAAATGTATACTTATTTACACAATAACAAAATAAAGGAACTTGCTTCTTATGACATTTGCATTCAAAATTCATTAGACTAGCAGAGCATAGAACGGTAATTCTAATATATAGCTAAAGAGAGAATATCAATTTTCTATGGCCAGTGTTGCTTCATATTTTATGATAGCAGGGTACTTTTCCTGCAATGTGAAGAGTAAAATAAGTCTGTTTCGCTTTTTTCAAATTGAAAAAAATCGTATTCAAAATACCTGAAACTACGCAACTTAAACATATCTGAGATGTTAACAAAATCAGGCACTAGTAATGTCTGCAACACTTAAGACTTTGAGGAGTTTGGTCGTGAGAGTAAAGTGACATATGTCGTGTTGTATATTGGCTACTTGAACATACTTTTTATATGTTATTGTTACATGTGCTTAACAAAGACTATGTTTCAAGTATCGCCAACAATTTATAATATTAATGAAAGGATACCGTCTCTTCAATCTGCAGACATAGAATATTAACTCTTATCAACTCACACTCAATATCTATAACATAATTTCCAGACTCGTGAACCTAAAGTATTAAGAATAATATAAATCTCATTCGCATGTAAACACACACACTGTGCTTTTTTTTTTTTTTTTTACTTAATCCTTTCAATTCCTCTGGATTCAACTGAGTTGTAACATTTGCTTTGCTTGCATATAAATAAACTATAAATAAATATATTTTCATGATTTTATCTTGGCTCTCTCTATATAAAATTAAAGTTAGTGGGTGATTAATATTTAACCTAAACTTGAAGCTCAATAGATAACAGAAGCAAAAAGCCATAAACAATGCTAATGTGTTAAAATATATATGCAACAAAAATACTGATATTTGCTTCTTACAATTTTTTTAAATGTTTTTGTTTTATAAGATTTTTTTTAATTTATTTTCACCTACAGAAAAAGCATTGAGACATCAATGTTGCATAGAATACTTCCATAATGACTTAAGAATTTGGTATAACACATTGTTGGCACACATTGGAAGCATATAGTGCACCATTTATGATTCAAGGATGCACCAAAAAAGTTGTCACTCACTCTATACGACAGATGAAGAATGCATCTGCAAGATTTCATTTGTTCAAAAGGTACGAATTCTAAGAATGTCTGCACTAGGGAAACAGATTGATGGTTCGGATGTGCAGCTACTATATACAATTTATGACCCAGAGAGACAGAAAGAAAATGATATTTTATGGTTTGGAACAATAATGCAGTCCTATCAGTGGAATGTATTGTGAGAATAAAGGCAAACCAATGTTAGCCCTGCTAATTTAGTGCTGATTACAGGTTTCCGAGCGAGAATCTGTATTTGTGCTATCATTCTGACTTGACATTTCTATAGCAACCATTCGCATGCTTTGCAGTCTTTTACAGTAAGTCAGAGCATAAAAGAATCCGAGTTTAAAGAAGAATTGCACACTTTTCACGCATTTTAGCTTGTGATAGAACCCGTTAGAAAATAAAAATACGGAAAACTAACACAAATTTCCATTCAGAGTGATTTTAATTGACATAGAATTTTGCTAGAAACCACTGACTGCACCATATAATAGTCCATACTAATTGTAGGATTTCTCAGTAACAATACATTTTCACCATACCCATAATCTCAGTCATTCACCTGAGTTTCTAAGAGAAGATGCAGAACGTCGTCTCAATCATTACTCTTCAAATGCCTTGCCTAATTCTAGGTTGGCATGAAAGACAAGCCCTGATGTTTTATCTTTTGTGAAACATCATGTTACTGAAAGCCTCGGTCTGTATTGTAACACTAATGTTTTAACTCTTACATGTACCTACAAGAACAGATTTGTAATTAGCAACCAATGCAAACAAACCAACAACTGTAAGATTTGTCATAGCTGATGTATTTCTTCATCGAGGATAAGCTCATGTCATCAGCCTTTTTGCTATTTGAATGACAGAAGAAAAGATAGGCACTGCACGCTTACTGTACTGATACTGTACACGTGGCATAGTGAGAACATTACCTGCAACTCATAGGAAGTAAATATACTGGTTAAACTTGCAAATATTCCATATCCAATAAACATACTAAACTGTAATTTATAGTAGCTATAGATGAGAAACATCTAAGGTGCAAATTATGTAGAACACATACTAGTTGTGATACTAATATAGTTTTCTTGCTATGATCTGTTGTGTCTGATACTGCCTTAGAATAGAGTGCTTCTAAGATTCTAAACTGGACTCATTAACATTCTTCTAGATACTAGAGGCCATGTTTTCTTAAGCCTCTGGAATGCATTTTAGCAGACTCCTTGTTCTCCAATCAACTGCAAAACATGTCAACAAAACCTTCTCAGTCTAGTCTGAAACACATTCTGCTTCTTGGGCGCCTTCAATTCCATTTAATCTCTATCCTGACATTGTGCCCCCAGCAAAGACTCTTATCAATGTGTCTGAGTAGAACTGGCTAAAAGTTTGTGCCAATTTACTATCCGTTTTCTAAGGTCCACTTTGTCCAGCCAGATGTAAGCTTCACCAATCAGAGTTTTCTTCATAAATTTTCCTCCATTTGAGGCAAGTAGAATCTATGATACAATATAAATGAAGAATATTAAATATATTTATATGCAGCATCATTCATAATCCAATAGTTCAAACAGATAACCTATCTATCTATCTATCTATCTATCTATCTATCTATCTATCTATCTATCTATCTATCTATCTATCCATCCATCCATCCATCCATCCATCCATCCATCCATCCATCCATCCATCTATCTATCTATCTATCTATCTATCTATCTATCTATCTATCTATCTATCTATCTATTCTCAAATTACTTACCAAGCAAGTTCTTGTTTCTCCAATCTATGTGGATAGATTGAACAGCATTTAATTTCATTGACATCCCATATACATTTCTCCTTTTTGAGATCTTGAATGTTGATGCTATAAAGGTTATGATATTCTTCTTCTTTGGGAACAGGTCAATTATTTACCATGGCTAATACTTCAATTATGATAAAATAAGGGCACAGAGAATGTGCTGACAAACACTGCCTGGAAACCTAAACAGTAGAGGAGTCAGCCGTATGAAGACTCCCATGGATCTCCAGAATGAGGAGAATGGATTAGTATAACCTAGAGGTACAGTGTCCTTCTTCTCGCAAGAAAAAAATCATACTTTTTACAAATTTTCTTACATGGTCTAATCTACTACTGCAGAAAATAATATATGTAAATGTAGTTTGAGTATACATTATGGCTCATTGTTGGTAATATACTTAGAATTAACACTTACTTGCAAAGAGTGTCCAGCAGGACTCATAGTAAATCGAAACGTCTCATTGAACGAAGGTTCCCGATCATGTCTACAAACCCTTGTCTTCTTCTTTATTATTCGCTTCTGTGTTGCTATATTAATAACATACAGCTTCACGTAAAGATCTGCAAAATAATGTAAATCATGTATGTTTACAGGAATTCAGTTTCAGAATTAGGTATAGCTATGAATTAATACAGCACGTATTACAATGTATGTACTTGCTTTCTTTTCCCAGAATGACTGCATATTCTGGTGCAAGCAGGTACAGTTCAAACCACAGTCTATGTCTATACCATTTTTGAATCATGGCAAAGTGAAGGATGGTATAACAGTTGTAGATATTGTGTGAGCCTATGCCCATGTTTTCTCTGTGGCTCAACATACTGGAAAAAGATGACTTAACAAAATGAAAGACAATGATGTCTTAAACAATATGATGTAGTGTAATTTAAAAAAAATTAAAAATAAAGGAAAGTTATCTGGTCACCACCACTATCACCCTAGCACCAGAACCTAGCATATCAAGCCAGCCCTGTAGATAGATAAGTTAGGGTCACCTGAATGAAATGGTGTGTTTGATTCTGGTTACCCTGTGGCTCCCCTGCCAATGAGCAATGGGGATGTTGCCACTTACATCTTGGAGCAATGACAACACCCTCACTGTTCTAGAGAGCTCATTTTTGTATTAAAATCTTAGCAATGGAGCCACCAAGTCACAAGGAAAAATCATTGTTTAATTTAGGTAACCTTAAAGGGGTTGTCCCATCACAAGGATCATATCTATACTGCTAGTTTATGTGGATTAAAGACTTTTCCTAAATGCATTGCTTTATCAAAACTGCTTTGTTTGGCCGCTATCTTAATTTATTCACTTCATTGTTTACACTCCATTTCTATGGCCCTTGGGATTATCTGCTCATTTGTCAAGTGATGTAGCTGTCTGCTTTCAGGGGGGAGGGAGGGGATGGGAGCATCTCTGAGCTGTTTGTGTCTTTTAAGTAGTGGAGCTTCTCAGATAGGAGAGGTGAGAGCTCCAGGATTTTTGAGCTCTTATCAGTCGGTTTAATTGAATTTGGCTGATAAGGGCTGAGATAGGGAGTCCTCTGTATGTACTGCAAGCTGACTCAAATCCAGCTCTGCTACATCAGTTTCACACTGTGGTAATTCATTTACAACCAATTGCAAGGAAGTGAAACCCCGCCACCAATGTGCTGAAGAAAAGCAGGAAGTGAAGAGAGCACAACAGCCTACAGGTTAGTGAACAAGTGTCATGCGAATACCCCTTTAACTTATCTATCTGCTGGGCTGGGTTCATATACTGGTTTCTGGTGACAAACTCCTTTTAAGGTGAACTCGACAGAGTTGTTCAACAGTCTATAGGGATATTTGAGGGGGAGGATTAGCAAACAGTCCTGTCTCCCCTTATTAGAGATAGAAAATCTCTAATATTTCCTAAAAGAGCAGAAATATAAGACATATAAATACATATTTGTTGAGTGTAATTCAATCGTGGACAACAACGTACATTCAGTACTGGACTTATTCTGCAAAGAGAAACACAGACACACCACACAAATGCTACAACACTCTTGAATACTGTCTCAAACAGTGTCAGACTGTGTGTAGACATTTCAGGTTGTAGTTGTCCATTTATTCATACATTTCCAGGAGGAATAATAGATGAACAGAGTTCTAAGAAAAGATGCTAAAAAATTGTTATTTTATTGGGAAGACATGTAGACAACTGTAATATTGCTTTAGTTTACCTGGCAGATGATCTGGAGACTTAAATTTATAAGTAATATTTCTGCACTGTAGGATCTCTACGATCAGCTGCTCCCCATCTGTCTTCATCTCTTTTTTTAGGGCAATTTTGATTTCACCCATGACTTGGGTTTTACCTGGAGATGAATGCAACAGTGTAAGCATATGAAGGACTACTTTTCATCTTTTGTTCACACCATCATCAGTTGTACTACTGAACAGTAATTTTATGCAATATGAGATAAATAGAAATAAGCTTTTCTAGGATGCAAATAAAGCAAATGATTTGTTTATGGTCCATCGTGATGAGAAGTAGCAAAATAACTATGAAACATTGCTCTGATCTGCAACCTGAAGACGTAAATCAAGCTGTTCAAGGCCTCAACAAGCTTGTAAGAATGAATGTTTCCATGGGGAGACATTTTCTGTTTCCTGCCATTACAAGCAGTAAACTACATGAGTAATAATGTTCTTCATGTTGTGATAAAATGAGAAAAAATACGTTTCAATGGCAAATACAGTTTAATAAAAAAAGATCTTATAATGTAGTACATATTTCGATATCACAAGAAATATAAGGTAAACTAGGGGTCAAATCAGGTTTTGTTTTTTATCTTTTTCATCTTTTAAGCTCAGCGTGACCTCCCAGTACAACTCCTTACAACCATCGGCCATTTCCCATCCATACATTTTAGCAGCATTTACACTTGTCTTTCCTTCTTTATCTGGGCCCAGACTACCATGGAGACTTACAACATGTCTGTTAGAGGATAGACAGTTGTATGAGCTGCTGATTCCAATACCCTTTTCCTATGTCTCAGACTGAAAAAGAGGCTTCAATGATTTCAAACATTCAGACAGAAATTTAAGAGTAGAATAATAAAAAAAAATTATGTATCTGCTGTATATGGTCTATATTATTGCATACAAACCGCCCCTCATTCGCATCCACTGTCAGTACCTTTACACTGTAATTGTGTCCACTTTTAATAAGCAAGTTTATTTTGTCTATTATATTGTAAGATTAAAAGCCAATGGTCAATGGGTATGTATTTACTTTATATCATGAGTCTAATTTCCTAAAAGCTACACATTTAACCTTGTGTAAGAGACCAAGGGAAGTGGTGTTAGGCCGGGACCCCACGGGCTGGAAATGCGTTTTACAGTATCTGCAAAGTGGATGGGATTCTTGCAAATCCCATGCTCACTATGCATTTAAAACTGCAGCTCGGACACGTTGCAATTTCCAAAACCGGCGCAGTTTTGGAAATCGCAGCATGTCAATTATATCTACGGAAATGCCGGCGGCTTCCCCGTAGATATAATTGCAACGGAAAGTCCACAGAGGAAAACTCTGCAAACTTTCTGTTTAAAGTGCTGCGGGAAGAACCGCAAAGTGTTCCTGCCACGGTTTTTCCCGCAGCGCTTTGTAGCTACAGGTCGTCCCATGGGGCCTTAGCCTTACACTATAAATGATTCATTTTACAAAATCGATGGCAATCAGTTTATGTGATACATTTGTAATTTAGAAATTGAGACTGCTTCTCTAAACTGCTAAAAACCAAAGAAAATAATGTTGGTCAATGTAGAGAAAAAATATGAATGGAAATGTCATGGTAGGTCTAACCTTCTGTTTCAGTCAAGCCCAATCCAGTCTGGTCTTGCCCATTTTGGTTCATTTTACCACTGTTAAAAACAAGGGTATTATTACTAGTCCATTTTCATGTAAAAAAAAAATCTAAATGATCTAAAGCTGCTATTGTACAGTTTCCAATAGTGCATTAGTTATAGGCCAGTGTACTATCAGATAATACAAGACTTTTACCACTTTCAAGAGAGAGGCTGAGAGTCTATAGAAATGGGAGACAGAAACGGCAATAATTAATATTTTATTGTTGATCCCTCAGAACCAGTTGGATAATTATTATGATAAATGATATTAGCGGTTAAAACATTTGATGGTTTTCTCTCCCATACAGAGGATGATGCCTATAGAGAGCAAAACGTATGATGCTATTTTTTTTTTTATCTACACACAACACATGTAAGGCCTGCTTTTGGATGTTTTATTTAGATACATTTTTATTATAAGCTTGTATTCATTTAGTCATTAGACCATCAGATTCAATGTACATGATTTTGAAGGGGTTTTCTGGGACTTTAACATTCACGGCCTTAACTTAGGAGAGGTCACTAATACCAGATTGGTGGTGGCCGAATTCCCATTACCCCCACCATTCAGCTGGATGAAGTGGCTGTGGCAATCTACTGAGCACTGGTTTTATCAACGTTTGGTAGCAGCTGTTAGGATACATTCACACTACAATTTGGGGGTTTGTTGCTGTCACCCATCATAGAATGACAGCAATGGACATTAACAGTAGTAGAATAATGGACACAGATGTAGTCCCTTCATCTGAGTCCATTCCCATCGACTCTAGTGTAAACTTCCATCATGTCTGCTTACTTTTGTAACTGAAGAAAAAGTCCTGCATACAGAAGAAAGCTTTTGTTTTTTACATGGGGTGAAAACAGACAGACATCAGGGGGAGGTTGCTTCTGTGGGTATCTGTTGTTGAATCTGAGAATCTTTTGCTCTCATCCTATGATTGTAGTGTGAATCCACCCTTATTTGTATACCAACCCAGTCTCATTCACTTGAATAAACAAACTGCAAATAGCTGCAGTATCGGACACCAGAACTTGTGAGACTACTTTATCCTTAAACTATAGCTGCTGGGAGCTGGAAACCCCACATCAGAGGGGTTGGCCTTACAACTCAGTCTCACGGTTGACAGTGAGGAACACCCACCTTCATTCATTTCAAGACTATAGAAGCAGGGGTCACACGGTGGCTCAGTGGTTAGCACTGCAGCCTTGCAGCGCTGGATTCCTGGTGTTCAAATCTCGCCAAGAGCATAAAACCATCTGCAAGGAGTTTGTATGTTCTCCCCATGTTTGCATGGATTTCCATCCCATATTCCAAAAAGACATACTGATAGGGAAAAGTGTACACTGTGAGCTCTATGTGGGGCTCACAATCTACATTAAAAAAATAAATAAATAAAGACTATAGAAGTGAACTATCTGGGGACATTTCCCCCGCCCAGTGATGACACTGAGCTGTGTGAATGGCCCCTCTGACAGTGCAGTGATATCAATAGCCACAAATGATGGCACCGACATGTCTAGATCTGAGCCAAATACCTGCAAAACTGAAAGTACATTGAATTGAGAGCACTGCCCTCTTAGATGATATGTAAGGTTCTTTATAAGTGTTTTCCCTATCACAAGAAATTATTGCATGTTGTTAGAATATGGGCTACAACTGCTGGAAGCCCCAATGATCCCATAAATGAACAATCTACAGAACTAGTTCCAAAAAAAACCAACCAAACATTAAAAACTGCTCAAAATACAGATGTAGCTAAGTTTAAAATGACATGTAACACATTAATAACACTGTGGCGCAGAGTAATCAGGATTTTTTTTAACAAAAGCTTATGGCAAATCTTATCATCTGTAATAAGATATCAGGCTGCATAAAGTTATCACACGGCAGGAAGTCAAATTGAATCTGCTATATCTGTAGAATAAAAAAAGAAAATTAGCACTCTCCATCCCTGGCATTTCAGTGCCCCATGACTATCTTTCCAGTCTCTGTTTACATTGTGTGAGCCACAACGCCAGTAATCTGGCAGGTAACTGTTATGGCTACTGATTTTTCTTCAGTGGTCACATGTCGTTCCTCATTGGTGTACCATGTAGGCATTACATAGCTGCTATGAAACCCGGGGGAAGAAGGGATCTGGCATTAAACTTCTTCTTCTGCTTCCCAACACTAATTCACTGCTTTTTCCTTCAACCACCACTGGGCAGTGCACAATGTATGGAGATTTTAACAGATTTAAGAGATTTGACATTGAGTTCAATGATACCTGTATTAATCTCTATGCATTGAGTTCCAGTTGCCTCGTACAAATATTAAAAAAAATATAGTGGATGATTTGTACAAGGCATGTGCATCTTTTGCTACTTAACCTGAAAGTATTGGGGTGGGGGATGGGGGTGGGCTTTGCTCCCCATCAAATTTACAGGTGACGTAATGCCTGAAATTTACACTAGCCCCTAGTTGATATAGATTTCAATTTCTGGTGCTTGGACATTTCACTCCAACTTGGCTGTTCATTAAGACAATACAATATGCCAATCTTAGTAAAATGGTCCACAGTGTTCAGAATGATCACCATATTAATATAACACCTGGGTGATGTGGAGTGTGAAATTTTTTGTGAAAGAATTCTCCAATACTATGAAAACATTACAGGGACCTTTATATTTTGCTATGGGGCTCTATGATATCAGTGTATGTTCCCACTGTTCACATGTAAACATAGACCGGTAGGATCATTGGAAAGCCAGTGCTGGAGTACCAAAGGAACATAGAGGAGAGTACTGAATCTTTTATTATTTTATGCAATTTTTTTCGTAAGGTGTATAACCCCTTTAAACACAACAGCAACATTTATCTGTGGACTGGATGTTTCCTTCCAGTCCTTGTGCTATGCATGAGCTAAATCTTATATTTACATAATTCCTTCTGTACATTCTAGGAAATGAGGGTCAACCACCTACAGTATTAGTAAGTGATGGTAAATGCTCATGTTATGCTGTAACTTCCTATGGTAATAAAATGCATTAGCCAGATGTCCCATGTTGCGGAAACGCAGCTTTTTGTGCAGATTTTGCTGTGTTTCCGCAAACATGGAGCCTCAGCCTAAATGAAACTAAATGAGTTTCTCTCAATCAATTGGTATAAATAACATTTTGTGTATGAAGACTAATGTCCATCAGAATATTCCCTACTGACTTTACCTTGTAAATAAAGTAATTGGCCCAGTATAGAATCTAGTAAGAGTCATTGCATGGTAGAAAAGTGTTGATATACACTCACCGGCCACTTTATTAGGTACACCTGTCCAACTGCTCGTTAACACTTAATTTCTAATCAGCCAATCACATGGCAGCAACTCAGTGCATTTAGGCATGTAGACATGGTCAAGACAATCTCCTGCAGTTCAAACCGAGCATCAGTATGGGGAAGAAAGGTGATTTGAGTGCCTTTGAACGTGGCATGGTTGTTGGTGCCAGAAGGGCTGGTCTGAGTATTTCAGAAACTGCTGATCTACTGGGATTTTCACGCACAACCATCTCTAGGGTTTACAGAGAATGGTCCGAAAAAGAAAAAACATCCAGTGAGCGGCAGTTCTGTGGGCGGAAATGCGTTGTTGATGCCAGAGGTCAGAGGAGAATGGCCAGACTGGTTCGAGCTGATAGAAAGGCAACAGTGACTCAAATAGCCACCCGTTACAACCAAGGTAGCCAGAAGAGCATCTCTGAACGCACTGTACGTCGAACTTTGAGGCAGATGGGCTACAGCAGCAGAAGACCACACCGGGTGCCACTCCTTTCAGCTAAGAACAGGAAACTGAGGCTACAATTTGCACAAGCTCATCGAAATTGGACAATTGAAGATTGGAAAAACGTTGCCTGGTCTGATGAGTCTCGATTTCTGCTGCGACATTCGGATGGTAGGGTCAGAATTTGGCGTCAACAACATGAAAGCATGGATCCATCCTGCCTTGTATCAACGGTTCAGGCTGGTGGTGGTGGTGTCATGGTGTGGGGAATATTTTCTTGGCACTCTTTGGGCCCCTTGGTACCAATTGAGCATCGTTGCAACGCCAAAGCCTACCTGAGTATTGTTGCTGACCATGTCCCTCCCTTTATGACCACAATGTACCCAACATCTGATGGCTACTTTCAGCTGGATAATGCGTCATAAAGCTGGAATCATCTCAGACTGGTTTCTTGAACATGACAATGAGTTCACTGTACTCCAATGGCCTCCACAGTCACCAGATCTCAATCCAATAGAGCATCTTTGGGATGTGGTGGAACGGGAGATTCGCATCATGGATGTGCAGCCGACAAATCTGCGGCAACTGTGTGATGCCATCATGTCAATATGGACCAAAATCTCTGAGGAATGCTTCCAGCACCTTGTTGAATCTATGCCACGAAGAATTGAGGCAGTTCTGAAGGCAAAAGGGGGTCCAACCCGTTACTAGCATGGTGTACCTAATAAAGTGGCCGGTGAGTGTAGTTTTCTTGCCTGGCAAAAGACTCTTTATCATTCAGCTGGTACCAGACAATGAGCTATGAGCAAGTAATGTATGAGCCAATATTTTTTGTTTCATATTGAATAGGTTAATAGCAGAGAGAGAGCGTAAAAAACAATACATTTACATATAAGGCATATAATAATAGGGCTTAAAGTATGATAAAGAAGTATTACATTGATGATTGTATTTGCTCAATAATCGGTTCTCCACCATCTTAAGGCCTCTTGCACACAAAAGTCTTTGCACATGAAAATTCTAATAAGACTGTTACATAGCTTCAGAATGCCCATGCTGGGGTTATCTGGGACAAATTTACTGGTGATCTAAACATAAAACTTTTATAATTCAACCACATAATTTTTTGCAATTATATTTCCAAAAGTCACAGCAAAACCAAACAGTAAGACGATACAATTGAAATGTACCTATGAGTGTAATGAATTTCAACATTGAACAGAAAAACATAGCTTGTGCCTTTAATACTCTGTCTAGTACTCTTTAATTCTCTGTCTAGCACTCTTTAATACTCTGTCTAGTACTCTTCAATACTTTGTCTACTACTGTTTAATACCCTGCCTAGTACTGTTTAATACTCTGCCTAGTACTGTTTAATACTTTGCCTAATACTCTTTAATGCTCTACCTAGTGCTCTTTAATACTCGGTCAAGTACTCTAGTGCTCTTTAATATTCTGCCTAGTACTCTTTAATACGCTGTATAGTATTCTTTAATACTCTACTAGAACCCTTTAATAGTCTGTTTAGTGCTCTAACACTTTGTCTAGTATTCTTTAATACTCTGTCTAGTACTCTTTAATGCTCGGTCTAGTACTCTAGTGCTCTTTAATACTCTACCTAATACTCTTTAATACTTTGTATAGTACTCTTTAATCCTCTGCCTAGTACTCTTTAATACTCTAGTACTCTTTAATACTTTGTCTAGTACTCTTTAATATTCTGCCTAGTGCTCTTTAATACTCTGCCTAGTGCTCTTTAACTGGTAGAGCTTTGGTTTCTCTACAGACTGCATGAGTTTCATTTAATATCCTGTAAATTCTGAGCCCAATTTTGATCTCCGGATCATTAATACTTCCCCACATAATATTAGTACTGTACAAAGTGGCAACAATTCGTCTACTTTTTCTATTAAATATATCTACATAAAAGGACGAAAAATGTAATAGATTCAAATTAATAGCAAAATTGTATAAAAATGACTATACTGAAGATTAGTATAAACTAAAATGTGGCGTAACCTAACAGTATTATGGTATTAATTATAGAAAAAGCTTAGTCTAAAATACTCATAAGGATGAACTATAAAGTTTTTTTTTTTTAGTATTGTTGGATACATTTTTAACACATCTTTTAATACCTACAATTCAGATCTATTCTAGGAGTCAGTTTTTTTTTTCTAATATGAGAAGTAAAATGTAATTTCATTTACATGTAGATGACCTCAGACTCAGTATGGAGTATGATATCTTATGCTGAAATATTTTCAACTGATATAATAAAGATGTTGTCCAGTTCATATGTTTATTCTTTAGTACTACTGCTACAGGGAATATGAAAAATACCCTGCTTCCCTGAACATAAAACCTACCCTGGAAATAAGCCCTAGCATGATTTTTCAGGAATTTTGGGCTCTCATTGAAATATAAGCTCTTACTCCAAAATAAGTCCTAATTGTAGTTCACTAAAAATAGTGTCCAAGCAGCTATGCATGAAAAAAGTAAATATAATACAGCAGGACAGATACAGTAGACCCTTCATCAAGTTAAGCAGATACCTCTCAAAAAAAAGCAGACACCCCCCAAAGAATTAGACATCAACCTTATGGGAGCCATCTGTACAAGATGGCATTAGTGAAACAGTTCTTCATAACAGTACGGGTTGACTACCGGTAGTGCTGGGCTCTCATACACAGATGGGGGAAGTCCCACTGGCATCACTCCACTCCCAAGACTGAGCATTGTGGCTGCCTCCAGTCACCAAGGGGAGCCAGCCATGACACTTGGCTGCAATGGAACGCTGCTGAAATGGCAAGGGACTTGACAGTGCCACACCTTTGACTGGAGTGATGCAGATCTGTGTGTGAGAGCTCATCCACCATTGACACTTGCCAACTCAAATTTTTTGGATGTTAGGGGTGAGTGGATTGTTGTTCATAAAAAAATAAGATATCCCCTGAAAATAAGCCCTAAGGGCGGGTTCACATCTGCACCCTGGTCTCCACTTTCAGGTTTCTGCCTTCTGCCGACAGGAGACAGAAACCTGTCCGACTTTGTGTCCAGTTAAGAAAAAAACGGTTTCGCCGTGGAGACCACAAAACGCTCACAGGCGCTCAAATGAATGGTTTAAAAAGTGACTGCTGGTTTGTCTTCTGTCCAGTTTCTTGGGCAGAAGACGGGAAGCTGAAAGCAGAGACCAGGACACAGATGTGAACCCGTCCTAACCAATGTTTTTAAGCAAAAAAATAATATAAGCCTCTGTCTTATTTTCAGAGAAACATGGTCATTTCTTACCTCTCCCTATGCCTCCTTTGGCAGCTCCGTTCCTTTGTGATCTTGTCACAAAACTGTACATCTAGGCAGTCACATGCAATTTGTGAAGAGGTGACTGCCGAGGTTTGTGATTGGCTATACTGGTTGGCTATAGTGGTCTTGTCACACTAACATCAACATCATTGTAGCAGCAGTGTTAAAGGGGTAAACAAATGTACAATAAAAAGATATACAATTTTCCAATATACTTTCTGTATCAATTCCTCACAGTTTTCTAGATTTCGTCTTGTTGTCATACATTCTGTTACTTATAGAGGATAAAACTCTAACCATGGTCATGTGACTTACGGTCCATGGTCATGTGATGAGCACACAGGTGTCGCTTGTTACCAGGCAGATGTCTGATTACTGGGCTGTGACTATAACAAGCGACACCTGTGTGCTCATCACATGACCATGGACCGTAAGTCACATGACCATGGTCAGACTTTTATCCACAAGTAACAGAATGAATGACAACAAGCCGAAATCTAGAGAACTGTGAGGAATTGATGCAGAAAGTATATTGCAAAATTGTATATCTTTTTATTGCACATTTGTTTGTCAATATTGGTCTGAAAGTGGCCAATCCCTTTAAAGAATAAAAATAGGAACTAGTCAACCTTTTAAAAATCAATATGTCAGTGATAGAGGTCATAGCTCAGTAATTTAATAACGTACTATACATTCGGAGTCTAAGAACCAGTTTACAGCCTTCTAAAATCCTGTCCCAGGGCAATACATATAAAAACTCTATCCTTTATATACAAACCTTCTCACAGTTACCTTTATCCTTATGAATGAACCATCTCATAGTTATTTCTTGTAGCCAGTGGCTGAATTACACTAACCATTGCTCTAATTCTTCTAGTTACTAGAAATGCCATCATGCTAAATATATGAAATTTGTGGTTTCTACTTATAATCCCATAGATACCGCTACAATCTGATGGGCCTCAATGGCTTCCACTGAGGTGTTCATAGGTGTGACAGAATAAACAGTGCTGCATGCAAAGCTGCAGTATTTTTTTTCACTATGCGTGGCAGAATCTGAGATCAATGCAGATGTGAAGAGATAATAGTTGAGTATTTTGTATGAATTGCTCTATTAAAAGAAATGATAAATTGTACCTTTTCATAAGGTGGTAGAAGTGGATGGGTACATATATTTATCTTGAGATGGAAAAAACAGATTGTTACTTACATTCTTGGAACTTGAAACAGATTGTTATCCCCCTGCGTGGTGTTACTATCACTGTCCATACTGTACCCACTGCCAAAACTACTGACTGATGAGGTTGTGGAAACTGTAGATTCAGTAGTCCTTTGAGCTGTTGGTCTTGCTGTATGGGAAAGTAAATATCATATTATAAGGTGTTACCAAATAAGAAACAAAGGGCTAGGTAATAAAAAGCAATTCTTATTGCAAAACTTTTGTTATAGTATAAATTCCCCCCAAATACAAAATACAGTAGTACAGCAGTAATGTAATAGTCATTAACCTGACTCTTGGAGCTCACTACAGACTCAGCAAAACAAGTCTGTATACTACAATGCTTCAAAGTTAGTACGAACAGCCATATGCAAACAGCAAAAATGACCAGATACATTGCACTATTAATGTACACATGTAGCACAGTTGACCCGAACTTCTGCAATTGGTTAAACTGCTGTAGCATGATATCTTACCACAAAAGACAGAATGACTTTTTTGTATTTTGTTGTATTCTGTGATAAGATATCATGCTAACTTACAGAAGTATGACCTAACCCTCTTACATATGCAGCTCACTGGGAGTCAGGTTAAGGACTGTTACATCTACAACATGTAGCTGTTCTACTAAATGTCTGGTCTTATTGTTGGTTCAAAGAATATATCAGTATTCTTATCATCTCTCATTTGGAAAGGAAAAACCCCTGCTTAATTATAACTGCATCTAAAATGTTAACGTTACATTGTTGTTAGAGATGAGCGAGTAGTACTCGATCGAGTAGGTGTTCGATCGAATACTACGTTATTCGAAATACTCGTACTCGATCGAATACTACTAGCTGTTCGAAGTTAAGATTCGATGCAGAACCAGCGTTGATTGGCAGAATGCTATACATTGCCAATCAACGCTGGTTCTTCTCTTACCTTTAGAAGTCTTCTCCCTGCGCAGCATCCCCGCGTCCTCTTCCGGCTCTGCATTCACTCTGCTTAGGCATCGGGCCTGGGCAGAGCCGACTGCGCATGTCCGCGCAGGCATGGGCATGCGCAGTCGGCTCTGCCTAGGCCCGATGCCTAGCAGAGTGAATTCAAGGCCGGAAGAGGACGCGGGGACGCTGCGCAGGGAGAAGAATCCAGCCCGACCCTCACTCATGGACTTGGTAAGTAGAATTTGATCGAATGTTGCGTACCCCTGAAACGAGCATTTCCCCCCATAGACTATAATGGGGTTCGAAACCCGTTCAAACAGTTGAACAGTGTGCAGCTGTTCGAATCGGATTTCGAACCTCGAACATTTTAGTGTTTGCTCATCTCTAATTGTTGTCCCTTCTTCAATTTCTATGCTATAGAGTAGAAAACTACATCATACAGCATTATAGCATCTATATGCAGTCATATTTAGTAAAGAGAAATCATATACCATGCTGATAAAGGGCATACATAACAGCACAGATTTGTTTACCTTTCAATTGTTGGTACATTATACAAAATCACTGTAATATCTAATTTGACAAAATCTAATCTATCTACAGCATGAGAGTTGGATCATTACTGAGCACTGTTGTCTTAGAACACTGGGATTTTGGGTTCAAAGCCGACCATTCACAATATCTGTGTGACGTTTGTATGTTCTACCCACACTCTAAAGACATACTTATAGCTGAGACCCCATGGGATGATACGTAGTGCTAAAGTTCTGCGGGAAAAACTGCTGCGGGAATGCATCGGAAAAGTAAAAGTACTACCTATACATTTCCCATTCCTTTTGTAGCCATTCTGGGCTCCTTTGTTTTATGCGACAGTTGGAGGTACACATCGGGAGAATTTTCACCATATAAGCCCATTGTATGCCACTGTATATATAGCACCATTAGTCTCCCATTCATTATGCATATAAGAATACTTTTAGACTAAGGTCCCAAACACTTGCGTTTCCACAGTTAAAACTGATATCTTAATTTTTCACAAATGTGTTTTTGAAGATGAAACTTTCCGATGGCTCTTTTTTACGCAATATGTGGACAGGATTATCCTGACAGTCTTTTTTTGGTACTGTAAAATGCAGCCATTTTTTCTGCTACAAAACATTGGATTTCTGTAACATGGCTCCTTAGCCTTTCTCTGTCTCTCTACCAGTGAATTATAAGATATACTGACACATATCAGCTGTTTCCTTTGACCAAGAAACTGTAAAGACTATTTAGAATGGACACCTATATTATTAAATTTTCTAGCTCACATTCCTGACAAGCTGATGCTATTTTCTGTTACCCACTTTCCTGTACTCCACCTCTTCCTGTAAGATCTTAATTCAATTTCTAGAAGCAACCCAATTTCAGCAAGTTCACTCCTACTTCCTGTCCGACTCGGATGCACTGTGACCTCTGTCAGTTGTAGTAAATAGCTGATTGCATCTGATAGAGGCATTCTGTGTCTGGCAGCTGCAGCAGGAATGACGTCCTATCTGCTATACATCCTACCATGCCCTGTCAATGTCTACTCCCAGCTACACCCCTGGTGATGAACTATTTGTCATCCAATTTTCACTGAAAATTGTAATTTTCAAAATAGGTTTATTTTTCTCTTTTGGTTTTGATGTAGAAATCTAATCCAGTTTTGCAACTAAATATATGCATGAAAAACTTCACAGATAGGCTGACAACTGTTGATATCAAACGATACTCATTTAAAATATAACTTTTATTGGTATGCCCATAATGCTAAAACATCTCCACCCAATACAAATGAATCACGTGTATGTACAGCAAAACACTAATCAGGACTAGACAGCAAAAATTTCTATCCCTCAGTTATTTTATTCCCCTAGTATCCGCCCCTAGTAATCAGTGTCTGTATTAAAACAAATGAGACAGATGAACAACAGACACCATTAGGGCTAGAAATTTAATTAGGGCATATCCCATATCACCCTTAGCTCCTGAAGTTAAAGACCTAAGGGTCCATAAATCCCCAAAAAAGTACACCACGGATTAGTCCTAGAGGAAATAGCCTATGATTAAAACTAGTTCCCACCTAGAGTTTATCATAGACTATTTCCTCTTGGACTAATCTGTGATGTACTTTTATCCTTCAATAAAATAACAGGGATAGAAGTTTTTGCTGTCTAGTCCTGATCAGTTTTTTGCTGTACATACACGTGATTCACTTGTATTGGGTGGGGATGTTTTAGCCTCATGGGCATACCAATAAAAGTTATATTTTAAATGAGTATCGTTTTGATATCAACAGTTGTCAGCCTATCTGTGAAGTTTTTCTCAATAACAATGGTTGATTAAACCCTCTGTGATTTGTTTTCCTAAATATATGCATGGCATAATATGCGGTTTATGTAAAAGGTTTAAGAAATCACAGGAACCTTGACAATATTCCAAAAGCGGTCTGTTGCTCTAAGCTTTAAGCTTAAAAAGGAGAGAGTAAGGCCTCGTTCACATCTGCGTCGGTAATCCGTTCGGGGAGTTAGCATGGGGACCCCGCGAACGGACTACCGAACGCATTGGCAAGCAGTGAAAGCACATAGACCCCATAGACTATTATGGGGTCCATGTGCTTTCCACATATACCCTTAAAGGGATTTTCCAATCTAAATATTTCACCTTCTCTGCTTTCTCCTCCCCCCTCCACTACTTGGTTTCTGTGATAAGTTGATGGGCGGGCTTAGCATGTGTGATGGACAGGTCGGGCCAGTAGCATGCTTCCATAAGCATGCTTGGTCTTAACAGTACATTGAATGCTATCACTCTATATAGGCACTGATCGAGGTATTGTTTTAGTCATATCAAGGCTCAACATCTAAGTGCGTTTTGCAAACCTGACAAATGGATCCCTTAGATGTCAATGACACAGAAGAGAATAGAGATGGCCAAAAACAGGGACTGATATTACCTGCTAATAGATAGTAGATGTGGTCTGAAACCTAGTCAATGAGCTGTAAACACTGAGGACTTATAGTCAGCATCTGACAGAAGGAGCAAGATAGATAAAGTAATGTGTTTGGTAAACTGCTACAAGTTTCAGCATTAACCTGGGGATGGGAGTCCGCATTTAATAAAGGAATAAACAGTGTTAAAACAGTATAATATCTGTCTCACCTTCGGCTTTGACGGATCCGTCGGACATCACCTTCTTGAGTGCTAGCTGGCTTTGGTCTTTGCTGTCATTTGCTGGTGAAGGCAGATTGTCAGACTGAGTTCTTTGAATTGGGAGTACTCCTGCTATGCTGTGTCTATGCTGCTTCCTGCCATTATTAGACTGACCGCTTTTATGTGCTGCTGTGGCAGTGTGGGTGAAATGGAAACCCATAGTATGTATCCTCAGATGGAACCAGCTTAAATGTTATTCATGCAAACAGAAGTGTTGTTTTCTGTATTCAGATAGGTAGTGTTTTTAACACCAAAAGAGACACCACATGCACAGCATTACGGGGCTTTAAAACTGGCTGTTTCTTTTTATTGGTTTAAAAATGTTTTTTTTTCCCACCATGGCTTTAATCCTGTGAGAACACATGCAAGAACAAGTTTCTGCGACAAATACAATTATCTCTTTTGGAAGGTATTCATTTTCAGAAACGATATTCTCTAGGGTGCTGATTGATAGAACAAATCATATGTGCATTCAATATAGTTTACATTAGCATCATTTAGTAGGTCATTGACTAGTTGCAAAATGTTATGTAGCAATATAAACATCTGAGAACAGTAGGCTTGGAAAACAACTGGAATTATTTACATGAAAAGTGCTTAGTGAGAGATATACCATGTGGAGCCATCATCTCATGGTACTGTGTATATGTCATTTATTTACACAGCTGAAATATAACAGGCAAGAAAAATTCTATGATATATTGCAATACTTGACATATTAACATTTTAGTGTTTGCTTAGATTGTGTACAAATAGATTGGCCATTAAACAGTACTATATATTTTTTTATGGTTTTTACAATTGTAAAAATATATTGTATTTGTACAACTTATACAAGGCATGCTTTGAAATTTGGAAACATTTTCTGGGTTTGCCTATTTTATAAGAATGGGTCATTTTTTCAAGTATTAAGAAATTGATGAACTATTTTCTAATTCTTCATAGCAACCTTTGTCTTTGAGTGATATCTCTACTATGCCCAGAGAATGGTCATAGAAAGTGGATGAATATCACTATGATTCCAATAATAACTATTACCCAATATGTTCTGTTCATAAGTATTCCATTTCTGTATATATACTGTATAATTACACCATAATCGCTTATATTATATCTGAACACATTATTTACTTCACTGTTTTGTATTCTGAAAATATTTTTTTAATAATAAATAAAATAATTAAATTTTAATCTAAATAAGAATAGTATTGTTGTGTGCAATAGGGCAAAATAATAATATATTTATGTATCATTTCTTTAGTTACTAAAAAGCTAATTTCATTCTATTTTCATGACCTAAACATTCATATCAATAGACAAGTAAAAATTCATGGTTCACATTGTTGCTCACCATGCAAAAGTAGTATGTGTGTCTAACTAGATGTCTAATGACAATCTGTGACAAAAAAAAACCAAGATGAAATATAACTAAGATTAATTCAATTATGTTAATTCTACAGTCCATAAAAATACACTGTAATATTTCATATATGGAGAATGTTGGCATGGGCGTGCAGTGATAGTAAGCGATTACTGAAAATGATATGAGGAGATGTGCTTACAAAGGAGTGGCTGTGGTGGTGGTTCAACATTTATTAGTCTAAAATATGGCTATGGTTTTCACTAGAATGGTAATGTTTATATGGACTTTTAGCGTTATCTCTTAGTAAACAAATACATGCCTAAACGTAGATGATGCTCACATACTTTGCATGTATATAGAAGAAAACCGTGAATTCTGGTCTTATGAAATTTGAGAAGGTCAGAATGACATTGAGATTGGACCTACAAGAGTCATACAAGTAACTGACATTATGGGGCATACCAGACAAATATACGAGATGAACACAGATGAAGGAATGAACCAATGAGGAAACAGCCAGTTTCATTAAATTTCAGTAAACAAAAATCGGGTAACATATATTAGATGTGGACAAAATTTTCACAATAAAGGACATTTAACAAAGGTGAACAAGTAGTGACAACAAATAATGGTCAACAAGGGGAAACAGCAGGAAAAGGCAACAGATGAACATTAAGCTGCCATGCTGAGGAATTTATTTGCGTCTTTTACTTGGTTGCAGACGAAGCTGTTGGACAGCTGCTTCAGCAGCAGCGATGGCGGCTCCAGCATCTTCTAGATGGGTCTGAGTGACACTGCTTTTACTTTGGCTACGTGATGGTCCATGTGAACGAAGGTGTCCCTCAGAAGAAGATTTTGAGCTACCAGGGCTGCTATGAGATTTCTCTATAGTTGGAACCTGCATATCTAAAAGCGTACAGGCAGAAAATTAGTTGACATCCTGCATATCTAAAAACTAAGACATGAATATGAAAATCAATTATTTTTCAGTCTGTTATAGTCAGATCTTTTTCAGCTGAATGTTCTGCAAAACTAATATAATTTTTTATACTTCATATGAATAGACAAAGAAACATTATAAAAGCTTACAATGAAACTATCCTAGGGATAAGTCATCAATATCAGATTGGTGAGGGTCTGATACCCAGCACCCCCAAGGACCTGCTGTTCTTAATTGCTAAAACACAGAGAATGGAACAGCAAGAAGACTTGTTATGGAATTGTCCCTGGAGCAGTTCCCATGAAATGCAGGAAATGGAAGATACCAGAGAGAAGTAGAATAAGTAACCTAAATCGCACACTGTGCTGGGAGATACCTCTAGGGCACCCCAAATGTTCTGCGCCAGAGCCCGCCGTGTAGCCGGTTGGTCTTATGCTGGATTTATTATTATTATTATTATAATTATTATTATTATTGTTGTTGTTTATTTATTTATATAGCACCATTAATTCCATGGTGCTTTACATTTGGGGGATTACACACAATACACAAAATATACAGGTAGATATAATACTAACAATGACCGACTGGCACAGTGGGGTAGAGGGCCCTGCCCGCAAGGGCTTACAATCTATGGAATTTGGACCCAGGTTATCGCCCCAGTAGCTAAGTGCAAGAAATAAATGCTCTGCAATCTCAATACAAACCAAGACCCACAGTACTACTCAATAGGCATATCAAAACAGGAGTGCTGAATCAAAAGAGTAAATGTACTCAGGCCTGAATCAATCCAAGAGGTCAAAGTTATGATCTGGTCACTACACAGAGTACAGTGCTGCCTGCTACTTGTTCAATTCTCAGTGTTTTAGCTGCTGAAGAGATGAGATGGTCCCACTTCCCCCTTCTTATAGTGCTGACCTATCCTTAAAGGAATCCTATCACTAAATCACTTTTTTTTCAAATATTTACAATTAATTACAAATATTTAATTATACTTTTAGAGATTTTACTAAGTAAGAACAATAGACAATTGTAGAACAAATGTGGAAATTCACATTTGATTTAATAAAAAAATGCTCAAAATTTCCTTTTGAATGCAATTAAAAATGAAAATTGAATTATTTATTAAAATATTGATTAATATATAATATGAAATAAACATATAAATAAATGACAATTCACCAAATTAGAAAAAAAGTCAATTATGTATTAGCTACATGATCTACCGTAGTACCTTTAGATGGATCTGGAAAGATACCATGACTTCTGCTCTTAATGACTGATGGCTTTGGTACTTGTTGACTGCTGTGACTTGAGTGAGACTTGGCATGGTCAATACTTTCACTTTGCTCCTTCAATGGGTACCATCGTGGCATGTTATCAAGGTAGGAGGCATTTGATAAATCTATTAACACCTAATGATAAAATAATGTGTTAGATACCTTGTTACTTACCAGTTACTTTCTGCAATTATTATACTGTATATGAAACAGAAATGATTAACGCCTTAATATTCTGCACTGTCTATGGCAAAGCAGGGATGTTTGGTCTCTGCCAAAGATGTATAACATTGACATGGCACTGGCTCAGTGGGATTGTAGGTGCCATGTGCTGTCAGCCAAAATACACTGCAGTATACTAGTACTGTCTTATACTCAGTGTATTATATCAAGAATCAGAGAACTAAAACAAAAAGTAAAAAATAAAGTGTTTTTAAATATAAAAAAAATAAACTCAGGCTTGGAGTGGACACCAGTGGACTCCATTGAGGGTACCCTAGGTGTTTGCCAGGTTTCTGCCATTTTCATATTGAAAGTGATGGAGGGAAAAGTCCTCCGTGCAGCTACATAGAACTTACCCCTGGTTTACATTAGTGTTTGGATATCGTCCGGGGAAGTCCGCATGAGGACCCCCCTGAATGGAATACCAACGCAACTGCAAGCACTGTGCAGTTAAAGCACACAAACCCCATAGACTATAATGGGGTCTGTGTGCTTAGTGTGCAATCTCCGCACTAAACATGCGGAGAGGAAAGTAGATTGAGAAGTACTTTCCTCTCTGCATGTTCCCTGCGGAGATTGCGCGCCAAGCACATGGACACCATTATAGTCTATGGGGTATGTGCGCTTTTACAGCACAGCGCTTTGCACTTGAGTTTGGTATTCTGTTCAGGGGGGTCCCCATGCGGACCCCCCGGACAGAATCCAAACGCTAATATGAATGAGGGCTGAGCCTTATACAGCCACTTTCCTGCTCCTGCAATCTAGTAGGAGCAGGCTGGGACTACAGCTGAAGCTCTGAGAAGACAGAGGTGGTTTGTTATCATTTCTGTCTTCTCCTTTGCACACTACACAGCATCGTATAGAGTTGCTGACTATATTGACCCTGGCAATCACATCATTGCTAGTTGCCTCCTGTAGCACCATGGTCTTAACAGACCCAGATCAGTTCTGCCAGTGTCTACTATCTCTAATAGAGGCTATTGCAATGAAATAATGCAATTAAAAACAAATTGTAAAGTGCAAATGTCCCCCAGAGGTTTTTATGACCTCATGGGGGGCATATTATGTAACAAACTTACATACATATTTAAAAATTTATCTACATATTTTTTAAAAATAAAAAAACCATTGGAGCAAAGCATTGGCACAACTGTCTCATTCATCCAAAACTATACATATATTAAAAGGTTCATAATACAATAGGGAACCCATTGTCATATACTATTTTAGAGTCAATTTCTAAATAAAAAAGTACTATAAAAATTGTATTTATATGCAAAATTCACTTTACAAAATGTGCTCAAAAACAGTAAAGCATGCCTGTTCATCAACACCTTTTCAGGTCTCAAATTTAACTGGGTCCAGGAGAAATTTCATTAGTTAACTAAAGCGAAGATCAGATAAAAGGGTATTTTTTATTTTTTTTTTATTTTTATTGATTTCTCTGTAGAGTGTGATATCATACAATTTTCCAGTATGCATGTTTAACCCCTTCCCGACATGCGCCGTAATAGTACGGCGCGTGTCGGGTCTGTAACTATGGCGACCGCCCGGGAGCCGGGCGGCCGTCATAGCCGCCGGGTGTCTACTGCTTTAAGCAGTAGACAACCGGCTCTAATGCCTCCGATCGGTCCCCGGACCGATCGGAGGCATTAACCCCTCCGGCGCTGCTGTCAAAGGCGCCGGAGGCGCCATCTTCCCGGCCGCGCATGGGCGCCGCCATTTTGGCAGGGATCGCCGGCTCCTGGAGCATGCTCCAGGGCCGACCCCCCGTTGCCATGACAGCCGGGAGCCTTGTTAAGGGCTCCCAGCCAGTCTGCAAATTCTCTCTTTTGCAGGCTGGTGTATACAGCCTGCAAAAGAGATGATGATTTTTTGCAATGCATTGCAATGCATTAGCATTGTAATGCATTGCATTAGTGATCAGACCCCCTGGGGTTCAACACCCCTAGGGGGTCTAATAAATGCAAAAAAAAAAAGTAAAAAAAAAAGTAAAAAAAAAAATATAAAAAAATATAAAAAGTATTAAAAGTTCAAATCACCCCCCTTTCCCTAGAACAAATATAAAAGTAGTTAAAAACTGTGAAACATATACATGTTAGGTATCCCCGCGTCCGAAATCGCCCGCTCTACAAATCTATAAAAATATTTTTCCTGTTCGGTAAACGCCGTAGCAGGAAAAATAGTAAAAAGTGCCAAACTGCCGTTTTTTCACTGTTTTAATTCTGATAAAAATTTGAATAAAAAGTGATCAAAGCAATAACATTTCCCGAAAATGGTAGAACTAAAAAGTACACCCGGCCCCGCAAAAAAAGACGCCCTATGCATCCCCGTACACCTATGTATAAAAAAGTTACGGCCGTCGGAATATGGCGACTTTTAGAAAAAAAAATTTTTAACACCGTTTTGGAATTTTTTTTAGGGGTCAAAATGTAAATAAAACCATATAAATTTGGTATCCCTGGAACCGTACCAAAACGCAGAATACAGGGGACATGTCATTTTGGCTGCACAGTGAACGCCGTAAAACCAAAGCCCGTAAGAAAGTCGCAGAAATGCATTTTTTCTTCAAATCCACCCCATTCTGAATTTTTTTCCTGCTTCCCAGTACATTATACAGAATAATTAATGGTGGCATCATGAAGAAAAAATTGTCCCGCAAAAATTAAGACCTCATATGACTCTGGGAGCAGAGAAATAAAAAAGTTATGGGGTTTAGAAGGAGGGGAGTCAAAAACGAAAAACGAAAATCAAAAAATGCCATCGGCGGGAAGGGGTTAAAATGCTGCTTACCTATATTTATTACTACAGTTTTGACCCTTGTATTCACAGATGAACGGTTCAGCCCATTCAGAAGACCTGTGTAAAGCAACCATGAGCTAATAAAATGGGACTAACCATGACATGTCACACATCATGTGACCACTTGCATAAGCAAATGGGTTACATACATGGGCTTGTTTGGAACATAGTACAAATCTATATGATAACTGAACAAGACTAATGGTGGAAACAGAACTTTATTATAACTATTTCACTGTTTTTGTATTTATATGGATGTCTGTCTCTTTGTGATTGTTATATCTGTCTATGTATGGCTGTCTGTCTGCCATGGAGAGTATTAACTGCTTGCCTCTGACTCCAAGACAAATTGTACTTCACATCCTCAATTCCAAATGTTGGGATACACAATGTGTTTATGTTTAAAAAGGACCTTTGACCTGATGTCAGGTACGAGCATGCAAGGGGTGTGATTCTTAGGACATTGTGTACCTCTAAATGGAGCTCTGAATCATTCCCCCTTGCCTGCTTCTGCCTGACACTGTCCACCTGATACTATAGACTCCTGAGTAGCATATTGGGCATCAAAAATACCTTCACAATTCCAACTGTACTGAAATCAGTGGAGAAGCAACTACGTTAAGAACTGGAATTGGCAGAGGTCCTCTTTAAAGGGATTCTGTCAGTAGTAAATTTGTTATAAACCTAATCAAAGTAATTTGTAGAGGTGATTCTACAGTTTCCAAATATGCCTCTGTTGTTCAGCTTTGGAGTCCAGTTTTCATGTAAATAACAGTTTTATTCAGATGTAAATGGAGAGAAAGTGTTTTGGGGGCATGCCTTAGCTTGTCTGGGCTTTTGGGCTTAGCTCTAGATTTCTGGGCAAAGCACTTTCCCCCTCATTTGCATACAAATAAAATAGCGATCTAAGTGAAAATGTAACTCCAAAGCTGCATAACAGAGGCATATTTGGAAATTGTAGATTGGCCTCTACAATACATTGGGTTTAGGTTTACAGGCAATTTACTGCTCACAGACTGTCTTTAATTTTGTTTGTTTAACCATCTTCCCTCGTTCACATTCTTGGGGGGGGGGGGCGGTTGTCACATGCGGTTTTGAAGATTTTCATTTGGATTATTGGAATAATTGTTGTACCTTATTTAGTGATATATAGGACTGTTGTGTCATTTTTATTTTTGTATGTGTTTTTGCTTTTTAATACATGGATAAATGTAGGAAAACAAAAACAGGAAGACATCTGTATGTCACATTTTTTAAATTTTTTTATATTACAAAGCACTATTTTTTTTAAAAAAAATATCTTTCCCTGTTTATTACAGAAATTTTAGGTAGGTGACACAGTTTTTATTTTTGTCAAGGCTACAACTTGAAGTAGGTGGTGCTCTTTTTTATTTTTAGTCTCAAGTTTTCATTTTATTCATTAATTAATTTATTTTACACATTGTGCCCCCCATAAGGTCATAATAAATCTTTGGGGGATATTTTTAACATTATTTTTTATTTTTTGCTGATTTCCTCCATACATCAGTCCCAGTTGCAGGAAGAATGCAGCCTGCTAGTATACAATGCAGAGCTGATCTGGGTCCTGTAGGATCCAACAGCCCCTGAAGTTGCCAACCCTAGCAGATCACATGGCCGCCAGGCTGGCATGAAACTACAGCTTGCCTTCTCTTTAGGATGTCCAGCTGTTACATCCGGCTCCCTGAACCTCCAGCTGCACAACCTTGAACTTTTGGGAGTCCAATTACCTATACAATATAATACAATACTTAAATGCTGACAGAAGCCTTCATTCGGCTTCCAGCTATTATAATAACTGATTGGAGCACCCCATCACAATCTGAGGGCTTCAGTCTTCAGCAATATAGCAGCGTTGTGTTCTGCCACTCTTCAGATTGCTCAGTTACAACTAGCGGAGGTATCTGAACAGTAAATTGCTCACAATAAGATTTTCTCTTATTGCGGACATTACCACTTGGTCTCCGCTGTTTAAAACTGCAGAGACCCAGCGGTCATGGTGCCCACTCACCTCCTGAGTGGGTGCAATGTTTAAAGCTCCACAGGCCACCATACTATTACAATGGATGTTGGGAAGGGTTCATGAAGTTAACTGTAAAAAATAAAATAAAAGAGGAAACAGAGGAAACACATGGAGAAGGCTGCCATTTACTAACAGACATGACAATGAGCTCACACTGTAGTAATACTGCATATACACTGGCAAACATGATGATCAGATCATGCTGCAGAAATACTGTATATACATTGACAAGACATAATAAGAAGATGCTAAAAATGTAGAGTATACAGTTTACTGACAGACATTATGGTGAGATGATGCTGTAGTAATGTTGTATATACACTGAAAGATATGATGTTGAGATGATTCCATAGTTTTATGGTATATAAACTGACAGACATGAAGTTGAGATATGACAATGGTAATACTGCATATCCTCTGTTCTTCAATCAACTACTATTTATCTGTAACATAACTGGTCAATTACCTGAATGCTAGCGAATTACATAACTCGTGTGAATGTCATATGACTGTTACCATGTTTTGTTCATTTCATTCCTCTTATGGACACATTACACAGGGCTAAGACCAGATCAGACCATTATTTTCTTTAGAGACTACTGAACTGATAAAATAACGATGTGTGAGCATACTTCATGTACAACCTTAATGCTAAAAAAGTTGGAATGCTGTGTAAAATGTAAAGAATACAAGAGTGTAGTGATTTGTAATTTTATATATATTTCATTTGATAAAATTAACTCATTTATAAATTCATAGCATTAACACATCTCAAAAAGTTAGGACAGTATTAGTAAAAGACTAGAAAAATGAGTGGTTATAATTAGAGATGCGCAGTTGGCTCTGCCCAGGCCTGATGCCTGGCAGAGTGAATTCAGAGCCGGAAGACGCCGCGGGGAAGCTGCACGGAGAAGACTTCTAAAGGTAGGAGAAGAACCAGCGTTGATTGGCCAACTGTATAGCATTCGGCCAATCAATGCTGGTTCTGCATCAAACTTTTCCATTCGAATAGCGAATGGTACTCGATCGAGTACGAGTATTTCGAATACCGTAGTATTTGATTGAATATCTACTCGATCGAATACTACTCGCTCATCTCTAGTCTCCTCACTTCCCAAACATTTACAGACTGTTATAGAAAGAAGAGCAGATACCACATAATGGTAGGGTAGATGTAGCCCTGTCCCAACTTTTTTGAGATGCCATTCATTTGTAATTGAGTTATTTTTGGAAAAATAGAAAAATGTCTAACTTTTGACTTCTGATATGTGTTCTATATTTTATTGTGAATAAAATGTAGTTATGTGAGATTTTCAAATTATTGCATTTCTGTTTTCTTTCATTTTACATAGCATTCCAACTTTTTTGGAATTGGATATGAGAAAAGTGTATGATATCCTGTACTCTACACATATAAAGTCACAAAGACCAGAGTACTGTACCTTTTTAAATCAGTTCACTGCTCTGCGGCATCTGATTGCTGAGACCAGTGAATGACTGCAGTGGTCACATGAATACAAATGATGCTATTACAGCTAGACAAAACCCGATTGGGGCCATTGAAGCATCAGCAGTGCTGCAGCAATGAGGATCTGCCAGCTGAGTAATAGTTATTTTTCTATGTTATCACATTATCTGCTTTTAGTCACTTTTAGTAATCAGGAACAAAACACCACGTCTTCTGTCATGTGCAAGCAACGGCAGAAGATGTCTTATCAGACAGGATAGTTCAGTTACCTAGAGTTGAGCTTAGAGGGTTTTTAGGAAGCAACTTTGGGCTTTGTTATGGTTGCATTGGAAATGGTTTCCTCCTGTCTGAATCTACATCTCCTGTTGTTGCTTGCAAAGGCGGATGGGAATGAAGTTGCTGGTTTATGACAGTGTCACTTTAAAAACCCATAAGACTCTTTGAATGAAGTAAACCTTGTGTGCTGTAATCTGCCATGAACATGCATTCTCTCCAGTGCCTTGAAGAGTGTATTCATTTATATATCTACTTGCATCTGTGCAATCGATGAGCAATTGTCTTACTGTACCTCACCAAGAAAGTCATTTGAAGAGAATTTATCGTAGTCCCATACAGTGACTTCCAATGTTTTTTTCTTTAGCTGTATTGAAGTTCAAAACACAATTAGTACAATTTTATACATTGTCACAAATGTTACAATAATTTCACAGGCTGAATACAGAGGACGCTCTGGTAACCGTGATTGCTTATTTAATACCCTTGAGAAGGAACATTACTTTGCATTGAGGTTGAATAAGATTGTGATATATTGCCTAAATCCATTACATTATTAGAAAAGCAGTATTCATGTTCAATGCATATACTTGTTAATAACATACACAGAATAAGTCGCTCTTTACGTCATTTGTGTATATAGCTGCACTATACATTTGGAGGATATTACCATAATATTATAAAAGTAAATTTATCTCAAAGCTTTTCAATAGCTAGATTTGTCTTTTATGTTAAATCAGTTTCTCAAAATAGTGAATTATATTTGTTACATACTCAAAATTGGCCAGGCAAATGGGCTGCACATATAAAAAAAATTGATCTTGATGGGCGGATTCCTTTCATATTGTATTCATTACAAATTTATTGTTAAATAACTACAGCAGTGGCTCCATACATTAAAAAAATGGATGTCACATGGCTAATATTCGCTGTTGTATCAATCTACCCTTAGATGTAACATTGGAGTCTGAGCTTAGGGTAAATTTGCTGAGATGTCTCGGCAGTGTGAATTGTGAATGTTTTTCATTTGTGAATAATCTTTCTCACTGTATCATGATGGACATCAAAATTGTTTGGAAATGGCCTTATTACCCCTTTCAAGACTGATCTACAGCAACAATGGCCTCTCAAACAGCACTCTATACATAAAACAATAGAATACAAAGAGTGTATACTTTGTTTTTCACCATTAGGAGGAAATTTGAAGAAAACATGTCTCTATTAACATAAGAACATTAGTATGATATTCTACAGGAGTTACAATAGGAGTTGCAATAAATTAAACTTCCGTTCAGAGTGTGTATCAGAAAAGCTAAAAGACAGCAGCCATCATACTATGACAATGGTCTTTATGCAGTCAGTGACTCTTCATTCTTAGAAAGAAGTGGACTTTACACCACATGATACTTACTAGGGCTATTAACTGTCTGAGAGGGATCAAGCAATACACAATGTTCAGTAAATTCACAATATTAGGAAGTACTCGCCTTCAAATTTTTTGTTTTAATTAAAGGGAATCTGTCAGATTTTTTATTTTTTTTTACACCCTAAACTGGTTCCAACCAGGGGTCTAATAAACTAAAATTATACGATCATATAGACTCCTATTACTATGTTATTAGTGTGGTTCATTAAAACGGCACATGCTGAACCCACTCTTGGATTTGGCTCAAGATACTGCTGCATGTTGTGAGAAAATGACAGGTAAAGTCCTAGAAGGAAGCTATATCTCCCTCAGATTCCTCACGTATGTGTGGTGAGTCAGGTCACTACAGGGCTGTAGCAAAAAAAAACCTAACCTGTGAGCTTAACCACTTCTTGTCCTACAGCAGGAAGCAACTTTCAAGCACAAATGGGAGCTGGGGCTCATTACAGGCTGATAAAGCCCGACAAGACCTCAGTCCTGGGCAGTTCCTTGGGAGAGTGGAGGAGCCAGGTCCTGTCTGTACTACCCGGTATCTGGTGAGAGACCAGTGTGCATCACAGCTTCTGCTTTTTTGTTTTCCCGTGTGGCTGGAGCAAGCCACACGTATAGCTAGTGTACTTTTGTTTAGTTAATCGCTCAGGCGAGCAGTTGTTTGTGTTACTTTTTTTGCTTGAAGTTGAAGCCTGATTATTTTCTGCCGTTTTTCAAAATAAACGTACAGGGTAAAACCCGCTATCACCCAATTTTTGTGTCTGTCCACTGCTGCTACTGCTGAGGCTACTCTCCACAATGTGTAAACTCAGCATAAAAGGGGTTTTTTTTGCAGATAAATGAAGGACTCATTGGGGGAGAGGGGCTGTGGTAAGATAAAATAAAAAATAAATTATACTCTCCTACTCCCAGTCCTTGATTCGGGTGGCACATCCCCTTTCCCCATCAGCTGATGGATAACTTGAGTTGGAAATGGAGAAGCTCAGGCGGTCACTGCAGCCAATCACTGGCCTCAGTAGTCTCTGGTACCCAACACGTGACCACTGAGCCACAATGATTTGTTGCAGTGGTCACCTGAGTTTTTACACTACCAACCCAAGTTGTCCGTTAGCTAGAAGGAAAAGGGATGTGCCACTCTAACCAAGGACTGAGAGGGTGTGTGTGTGTGTGTGTGTGGGGGGGGGGTGTTTCTTCTTTATTTTACCTTTGTGAGTTTTCAATTCATCACTCCCAAAAAACTTCAAGTTACAGTGTCATGTTTAAACATTCAAAGAAAGCAACACAGATCTGGTTCTGTATCCCTACATTTTTTGACTATATTATCCAATTACAAATATATATGTTCCACAAACCTGTTCCATGGAGATGCTCTTGTAAATCACTGTCTGATTCCATTCTGGGTTTAAGCTCTTTTGCACATATTTTGTTCTTCGCTTGTATTCGGCACTATTGCAAAAAATAGTAACATGGCAGTAGTTTAACTTACAAACTTTTGAAATGCATTCACATGTGAGGAAGCATTGTGACAGGCATAAACTTGATCTGCATTGTGGAGTTTTTTTTCTTTGACTTTTATAATTTTACAAAAATACCTATTCATACTGTGTTCAAAAACATAATTTTTCTTCTGGAGAGAACTGTTAAACCCTTGGTGAACCACAGCATTGCCACTATGTACTTTGGTTAAAGCACAATAGTGTTCACACAGGCACCATAGTGATCACAAACATTTCACTGTTTAACACCTTAAATGCTGTTGTCAACAGCAACTACATTAATAAAGGTCTTTGACAAAAAGAGTGAGCACCTCCTCTCAACCATCTGCACTCCACAATGTGATGCTGGGTTACTATAGCAACTACGGGCATGTTAAAGGCCACTGATTTGCAAACACTTTATACCTGTTGTAGGGCAAGTGAGTGGCATGTAAGCATACTATTTGTATGTCAAAGGACAATCTTGATGCTGATGAATTCTAATTTATTCAATATGCAAAGTAGTTGTTTGGTGCACATCTGCTGGAGTTCCATCTTTTGTGGTTGTCTATGGGACAAGTCAGGCTTTTAGTTTTAGGGGCAGTATCGGGTGATGCTTACAAAAGAAAATGGGTGCTTCAGCAGATGTGCACCAAACAGCTTATTTGCATATCAGATAATAGTTGAATTTCCCAGCAGCAAGATTGAACTTTGACACAAGAAAAATACGTTCACTATATTACTAGCCAACCTACAGCAGAACACCAGTGCTTTAAAAGCTGATTTAGTGGTAGGAGACTCCCTTTAAGCACAAACAAATAATTCAGAAGAGCAAAAATTATATCAGCTAAGCAGGCGTTCACACTACTGCCACCGTCCGCCCCGGGGTTTCTGTCCTAAACCCTAAGGAAACCGGACAGGGGACGCCTTGCTGGCGGTCAGCTTTAAAACCCATTCATATTCATAATCTCCAAGATTAGAAGCATGAGATTGGACGGTTGGCCCCTATTATGCTCAAGTCTTGGCAATGTAGTTTGAAAGATCTGAATGGCAAGAGAATTAAATAATGTACATGTTTAAAATCACATATGAGAAAAAATAGAAATAGGCCAAGGAGATGCAGAAAACATACAGTGTAGAGATAAAGGATAAATGCTATAAAGACAGCATGGGACAGTTATCATAAAACAAGACAGTTGGTAGCAGCAATGGGATGAGGTAGACATGTCTCAGGCGGGTGAACATAAAATAGCTTAAACATGGCTAGAAATGGAAAGTGGACTGACTGCAACTAACGAAGATTATACTTTGATGGGTATAATTTACTACTATATATGGTGTACATTTATATTATAAGGTTATCAAACAATTAAAATACAAGCCTACATTATATGCTATATGCAGAAGAAGTTATAGGATTCATCATCAATATCATATTGGTGGGGATTAAAACCCCCACTTATCCCAGCTGATATTAGCAGCCGCCAGCTCTAGAACCACACAATGGAGCCATCTGCTTCTGTCACTGTGTAGTAGTTGTGGCTAGTTACTGTGGCTGGCTCCTATTCACTTGCGAGTTGAGCTGCAGTAACTGGCATGACCATAACACAACCCCTTCCATTTGAATACACACAGATATTTTTCTAGTTATATAGTAAGGCAGCCATAGTGTGAGTCAGATGGCACTGAATCATATAGAATTCATTTGTAATCATGTAATTTTCACTACAAGAAATTGGTGCAAATGTTTCAAACAGAAGTGAAGCATCGCAATTTAAATGATGACTCTTATCTAAAGCAAGTCAGGGAACTATGCATCCTTTATTAAAGAGTACCAAAACCTTCAACTTTTGATTTTCTAGCAGCGTTTATGGCATTATTAAATACTGTAATATACATTAATAAAGGATTTTACCTTCTTTCTATTAAATACTGCGCTAAAATTCACTATCTGTCCTTCCTGTACTCTTTGCCTTGTTTCTCTCCTGGACTATGGGAGAGGGGTATGGGTTCCTATAATGCAGGGAAACTGAGTCGCAGAGAACAATGTTTTGGTTTCATATGACATTTTAGCTTCATATTACACCAAGATTATTGTTACATCTGTATTATTTTCAGACACACCAGATATCAGTTAAAAACATTTGGCAGCAGCTGCAGTTGAATATTAATACAACAGTCCTGACTGTGTATCTCTAAAAAATAAAGAAGGGATAACAAATGGATTTCAGCACAGGATTTAATGTAAAGGGATTTCAAGACTCAAGGAGGAGGCCAGGGAAGGTGAAACCTTAAAAAAAAAAAAAAAAAAAAAAAAATCATACCTGGCTCTGGTGTCTGCCACCAATGTTGTCCAGTCCAGCGTTCACCATGTCTTTGCTGGTAGAAGTCATGTGCCACATGTGACCACTGAGGTCAATCAGCGCCAGCCTCAGCAGCCAAAGGAAAGGCATTGGTGACATAACTCACATACATCACTGCTTCCTTTCCTGTGACTACTGAGGTCACTGATTGGCCTCAGCGGTCACATGTGGCGCAGGACTTCCTCTGTTAAAGGCACATTATGCTCTGGTCTGGACAGTAGTAGCAGACACCAGAGCACCTGAGTCCAGAAATTCATGGACAACCCCTCTAATTTCACAAATACTTCTAGAAAATCAAACTTTTTTTTTTGAAAATTTGGGTTTAGCTTTTAAATAAAAAAGCAATATTCTCTGTGTGAAACCAATTTTAATAAAACTAGGGGTAAATATAAATAGAAGAGGGGTGAATATTTTCCTCTATAGGTAGATAATTGTGGAAACCATTCTATTTTTAAAACCACCATGCATTTACTGTAACTTAAAGGGGTTCTCGTTTATGAAAAATAATTTGCTATACATATTTTATAAAAATACTGTATTGCTAAAATTAGATACATTTTGTTTACTGTCAATAAGTGAGCTTAACATGCATGTGATATGATCCAGCTGCTACAGTACATGTCTCATAGGAACTGTAAATAACAAATGCTGTATATTACAATATGATCTAATTCTGGAGAATTGTAGAAAAGAAAGTTATTTAGACAATGTTTTAGAAATACAAATGGCCATTGACCAGTCTTGGACAAAAAGTAAAAATTTTGTTCCATGGGCCACAGAGATGACTTATCGAAAATTTGTCATCATGATCAGATTCAATACTTGGTATCCACACTGATCAGCTAATAGCAGTCACCAGTGTATGGTGCCATATATTTTAGTCACAGTGTATTTCCTGGACTACTATACTTGGATAGCTGAAGAGACACAGATTCCAAAGATGTATTTATTATGCTTTAACTCAGTTTCACTGAAATGCATTAAGCCAGTAGAGTGGCCATGTTCTGTATCTTCAGGCATTCCCAGTACTCTATAGTTCAGACAGATAGTGCAGCAGACTCGTGAATGCTTCAAAAGCATATTGAGCATGGACAGTATCATTTTGCACCTTCACTCTTGTGTTTCAAGAATTTCATGCAAGTGAGAGCCAGTTTTAGTTAGTAGGCCAAAGGCCATACTTATGGATATTTACTGCATGTCTTTATTATGAAACTGTAGGTGTACATCTTGTATGTTATAGAATAAACTCATGGCGCAGCATCTCATGGGGTAGGTAATGCATATCACATCCTACCTGCTACTTACTGTGAAACAGACCACAGTAAAGTTTTTATGTAAACTAATGATAAAACATATTCCTATCAGTGTAATAAAATGCTGAAAACTGGAGAACCCCTTTAATTCCAAAATGTCTACAAATATTGATTTGTAATACATTTTGTAAAATCCGCCAAGCAATGCTGGTTTGTATTTGCTTTTTCATGCAAAGTAATATTAATCCATTCTTAATAAAAAGTCAAGTCAAACTCTACCTTGCATTCTGGACAACCATTACTTGGCTGTAAGGACCCAGTAAAGGGAATTTACACAAAGATGAGAAAGCATAGGAAGCAAGCAAAGATAAAAACAGAATATACAAGTGAAAGACATAACACACATATATAGGTAAACAACATCATTCTTTCATTCCTGGTACAGGTCGGCAGCATATTCCTTAGGGGTATAACATGGACATATCTAGATATATACTGAGGAACAGAGACAAAGATAAAATATAACAAACATGTTGATTCACAGAATACCAATACGCTTATTTTGTTGTTTGAATAATGCATGTAAAGTATATATCTTTAGATTCTTGAAACTTATTATATGCTACATAATACAATACTGTAACTGGTGGTCTAGGCTCTGACATCCCCCACAGTTCATAGGAACATAGCTGTTAAAAGCACATGGCTGCTTGGCATCTCACTGATATATTCTAGCTTTATTTTTTGACAGTCCATAGAACATATTTAGGGCCCCTTCACACGGCGTAAGTGCTCAGCTCATTCCGAGCCGTACACGTGAGCGCTTCTAAACACTTCCCATTTACTTCAATGGGAGCGCTCGTAAAGCCGGCTTTATGCGCGCTCCCATTGAAGTGAATGGGAAGTGTTTAGAAGCGCTCGCGTGTATGGCTGGGAATGAGCCGAGCACTTACGCCGTGTGAAGGGGCTCTTAAGCTCTCTTGGGCGTCAGAGGAACTAGGCTCTCTTTAAATGTTTTAGTAAGTTTGCTCTATCTACTGAATAGATCTTTAATGGCTTAACCAGGTGTAAACAATGCTTATAAAGGTATTTAACAAAAAATGCATATACAACTGGACTCCTGGGGCTTTACCACATAAAGGGAGAGCAATCTTTAAAAGGGACACAGAAATCCATTCATAGAGATGAGCGAGTACTATTCGAAATTCACGTTTCGAATAGCACGCACCCATATCAATGAATGGACACAGACGGCACGTAAAGGGTTAAGTGGCCGGCCGCCGGCAAAGTCTGCATGCCGGCTGCTTCCATTCATTCCTATGGGTGTGTGCTATTCGAAAAGGCCGTTTCAAATAGTACTCGCTCATCTCTAAAAGCCAAACCTTACATTATAATACATGTATCTCCCATTGGAACTTTATATGTTTTGTTGTGTTATAAGCATGTGATATATGAAGACTTCAATCACATTCATATGTGATTTCAGTATGCTCTGGAAATATTGAGTTTGTCACAAGACATTTTTTATTAACTGTATAGTGATTGGATAAGCCAACAATAAAATTACAATATACAATAAACCAATAGCAAAAACTAGAATATTGTAATTTAGATATTAAGATTTTAAATGTTGGCTGTAAAGTGTGCAAGCATAGCTATAAGTATGCAGCAAGTATTAATGTATCAATACTAAGCATTGTATATTTTCCATTACAGTTTCATGTCACTTTTGGGAACAGCAGCACATGCGGGAACTCTGTTGCATTTAAACAGAATATTACTGCTTGTTCCTTGATACCGTATAATGCAGGGGTTCTCAACCTGATGGTCGAAGGACCCTTTCACAGGAGTCGCCTGAGAGACTATCGGAAAACACATATTTCTGATGGTCTTAGGAACCGAGATACCTCTCCTTTATCTGTCTCCAGGTGGGTTCGCCTACCAGAGCTAGCGTTAAGGGGGGAGCAAACTGGGCAATTGCCCAGGGACCCCATCACCAAAGGGGCCCCCGGGATCCATAACATCAGGATGATGGCTTGAATCCAGGGAGCTCTACAACTGTATCGGCGTACTGTGCTGTGCACACTGATACTGTTTAATTCTATGACAGAAAAGGGAGATGAAAGGTCCCTGCTCTTTCATAGAAGACAGCTGGTAGCGCACTGCACATCGCAGCGTTGGTGACATGATGATGTCACTGCATCGCACCACATGTGGCACTGCTACAGGAAGAATCTCTGGGTCCTCTGCTCATCGTGGGAGCGCAGTAAGGTGAGTACAAGATTTATTGTTTTCTGGTAAAGGAAAGGGATCACTTGCTAATGGGGCAAACTATTATTTATAGGGGGGCTACTACTGTATTTATACTGGAGGAACTATTAAAAAGAAGGGGGCTAGTATTTATAATGGAAAAACTATTATAGATAAGGAGCACTATTATTATATTTAAGGGCGCTATGAAATTTAAGTAGGTTATTATAAGAGGAAACAATTATATATATGGGGCTGTTATAAGGAGGAGACTTATATAAGGGGGCTATTACTTATAATGGAGGAACAAAATAGCAACAAATATAATTTTATGTTTGGGGGTCACTGCAACATGAGGAACTGTATTAAAGGGTTGTGACATTAGTAAGGTTGAGAACCACTGATATAATTCATGAAATCTCACTTTAAAAAGATGACAGATGAACATATTGTAAAGCATGTCTATAAAAGGTTTATGTTACAGAACTAAAAGTTGCATTGAACTTACCCTCTTCCTGGGAGAAGATATACTTTAACAAAAGGATCGGAATAACCATTGTTATCTCTAGGAACAAGATTCCTTGCTTGCAGTATGTGGATTATGAGATTACCAAGATGTTTATCATAATTAACTTGAAGCTACAAAATATAGAAGAGAAAGCCTATATGCTTAAATGCAAATTCATTACAAATAGCAAACAACTTTTTACATGACAAAACAAGACACTCAAATCACAACAAGCAAGAGTGGAGATCTGATATGGATCAGTTGTTGCTTTGCTGTGTAAATCATACTATACAGTGGCATAACTACCTCAGTAGCAGCAGAGGCAGCTGCCACAGGGCCCGGGACATTAGGGGCCCGGTGAAAGCCGCTACTGCAGCTATCATTATACTCGGGGGTCTTTTTGGACCCCCGAGTATAATGATCGGAGGTCCGGGAGAAGTAAGAAACATAAAAAACACTGTTACTTACCTCTCCACGATCCGGGCAGGCTTCGGCCTAGTCGTCTGACGTCTCATGACCCCGGCCTACATCCCGGGTCATGTGACATCTGACGTCATTGAAGATGGACTACTTCGGAGGCCGACAGCGTAGGAGCCTGGAGATAGGTGAGTAACAGAGGGTTTTTTTATGTTTCCCCCCCCCCTGGGTCTCCGATTATTATACTCTGGGGTCTGAAAAGACCCCAGAGTATAATAATTGTTTATGGGTGTCCACAGTGGGACATAATACTGTGTGCAGGAGCCACTATGGGGGATAATACTGTGTGGAGGGGCCACTATGGGGGATAATACTGTTTGCAGGGGCTACTATGGGCTACAATACTGTGTGCAGGGGCCACTATGGGGGATAATACTGTGTGGAGGGGCCACTATGGGGGATAATACTGTTTGCAGGGGCTACTATGGGCTACAATACTGTGTGCAGGGGCCACTATGGGGGATAATACTGTGTGGAGGGGCCACTATGGGGGATAATACTGTGTGTAGGGGCCACTATGGGGGATAATAATGTGTGCAGGGGCCACTATGGGGGATAATACTGTGTGCAGGGGCCACTATGGGGGATAATACTGTGTGCAGGGGTCACTATGGGGAATAATACTGTGTGGAGGAGCCACTATGGGGAATAATACTGTGTGGAGGGGCCACTATGGGGGATAATACTGTGTGCAGAGGCCACTAAGGGACATAATACTGTGTGGAGGGGCCACTATGGAGTATAATACTGTGTGCAGGGGCCACTATGGGGCATAATAGAGCGCACAGGAATGCGTAGGAGGGGGTCGGTCAAGGTCTTCGGCATTGGTGTCGGGGGGGGCATGTCAAAAGTTCGCCACAGGGTCCGGCCATTCCTAGTTACGCCACTGATACTATATGTATAGTGATTGTCATATAACATTGCATTCTTTGCCTGTGGCCTTAATATATTGCAGAAGAAGGTGAGGGATATAACAGGAGAATAAAAAGTTTTCCATAATAAAGTATAGTGCAACATTTACGTTTATCAACTGCACTATTGAATTCTGAAATTAAAAAAAAAAACCCAACATTTAAGTTTAGGTTCCTTTTAAATAGTCATCTATCTACAGAATCATCTTCTTACAAATTATTTCTACACACACACACACACACACACACACACACACACACACACACACACACACACACACACACTATTAAACACCATACATGCTGTTTAAGTACCTGAATTTCACCAGTAATTGGATGAGATGACACCTTCACAACTTCAGTGGACTGCAGAAGAAACCATTTACATTTTTGGGGGTTATAAAGAAAGAGCACTACAAATGCAAATAACACATTTTCTGTAGCCGTTACAAGGGTCTTCTGGGATGTTTGTGATGGTTTACCATTAAAATAGGGCATTAATATCTGACCTGATATATGATCTTTTTCCAGGTCCATTACTGTACAGTGTACAGAACCAGAAGCAGATGACTCTGTACAGCAGCAGTGCCATGATCAGTGTGGGGACTTGGTTTAATGATGCCTTGTACATGATTCATAGGACAGCTGCAGCCAAACACTGGCCTCAGCAGTCACATGCCATACATGCAACCATCACTGCTAAGAACCATTTCACTGTGATTGATTATGAATTGATAGATTTTTTACCCAATATTGTAACAAAATTCACTGAAGTATGAGGAAGAAAAAAATAGTAATAATAATAATAATAATAATAATAATAATAATAATAATAAAACTTAACCTTCATTGGATATCGATAAAATAAAAAGAACAAACTATTAAATCTCACTTAAATCAGCATTAATTTAATTTCTTCCCAATGTACCAAAATAGAGGGGATGCCTGCCTGATATTGAATAGCATTGAATCTAATTGATATTGATATATTCAATGATATTAGAGGGACAGAGCTGCTATATTTGCTGCTTTCAAAATTATACCTGTCTGAGTCAGATCCACAAAGAAAGAACAAATCCCAAGACTACTGGCCTAGTGCTATGCCAGGGAATCTAACCTCAGACCCACAACAGGGAGAACTCTGCCAACAGTACTATACCCTCAGATAAGGAGACCCATTAGTTGTGGGGTTTAGTACTGTTGGCAGTGTTCTCCTTGTAGTGGGTCTGAGGTTTGATCCCCTCCCATGGCACTAGCTCAGTAGTCTTGGGATTTGTTCCTTCCTTGTGGATCTGACTTGGACTAGTATACTTAAAGAGGACCTTTCATGACTTTGGGCACAGGCAGTTCTATATACTGCTGGAAAGCTGAGAGTGCGCTGATTTCAGCGCACTGTCGGCTTTCCCGATCTGTGCCCCGGGTAAAGAGCTTTTGGTCCCGGGATCCGTAGCTCTTTACAGTCAGAAGGGCGTTCCTGTCAGTCAGTCATCGCGCTGTACAGTGTGAGCGGCAGAGGAACGCCCCCTCCCTCTGCTCACAGTGCTCGTCCATAGATGAGTATTATCAGGAGGGGAGGGGCGTTCCTCCGCGGTCTCAGAGCACAGCACTATTGGCACTGCTTGTACAGAAGGACGGTCCTGACAGACAGGAATGCCCTTCTGACTGTAAAGAGCTACAGTACCGGGACCAAAAACTCTTTAACCGGGCACAGATCGGGAAAGCCGACAGTGCGCTGAATTCAGCGCACTCTCGGCTTTCCAGCAGTATATAGAACTGCCTGTGCCCCGGACCATGAAAGGTCTTCTTTAAGAAAGCAGCAAAGACAGCAGCTCTGTCCCTCTACTATCATTTCTAGGCAGGCATTCCCTGTATTTTGGGACATTGTGAGATTAATGCTGGCTTTTAATAGTCTGTTTTTCATTTTATCGATACCCATTAAAGATTATGTTTTATTATTATCATTTTTTCTCCCTCATACATCGCTGCTGAGGAAAATGATTTACTATAGCTGTCACATTAATGGATGTAAGGGACATCACTGCTGCAGAACCAGTGAGGACAAGGAGATGTTTTTGTTTTTTTTTCTTTTTTAATATCTTATACTATTTCTAAAAATCTCTACATTGAATGCAAATTTTGTAAAATTGCAGACAACTTCTTTAAAGAAATGAAAGCTGAGCTATGATTTATTGCAATGGACAGCCGGGTAAATGAGGCTCACTGAATTTCTTTTCAGACCCAGTAACATCGATACTCATTAAATCCTCACAGTAACATGCAATGTTAGACTTCTTAGACCGTTGCTCGAACATGAGAAGTATTGTATGTACAGCACACTTTCATATTTATTACCAAGCAGTACAATCCTTGGCATCGCTATAGGCATAATGCACAGGAAATAAACTGCATTCATAGGTTTTGGATTTTTTTTTTTTTTTTTACGAACTGCCCTTGAAAATATGCTTCTAACTGGAAAATAGTTGTTCTAGATTTTTATTTCCTTGTGGCATGGTATATAACTAGATGTAATCAATTTAACCCTTGCATCACATTTATATCCACCTGCCACTTCTAAATATGGTGGAAACAACTTTTTAATTATGTTTTTATTTTATGGTAGATATTAATAGTAGGTCATAGTAAAGAAAATATTAAAATATTTAATCTAATATTATTTCAGAACTGCTATGAAACAAAAAGTTTTATAACAGCCATACTGTATAGTACTACAAATGTTTCTTTAACGTATTACTACAATGTTAACCCTATATTTTGTAAGAACGGCCATCCTCCTCATACCTTGCTGCTGTGCCTTTTCTTGCTTACAGAAGGGGAGCCAGGTTGCCCAGGACTGGGTACTGCACTGGAGGCTGCAGATGTTGTTCCTGAATGAATATATGATCCTTTCTCCACTGCTGAAGAGATAGCAGAAGGTGTCTGCTGCTGAGAAACCTTCTGGAGCTCAGCTGCTAGCTGTTTCGGATCCACTCCAGGAGACTTTGTTTTCTCTACTGTAATGAGGCAGAACGCCATAACAAACAATCAAGAAGTTGACAGACATGAAAGTAAAGAGATTGAATGAGGCTGGAAAAATGATCTGCTGCATTTTCACTTTCATCCATGGCTATGTTCAATATTGTAGCTCATTGTCGTGAAAGATATCAAGTGAATAGGGCTGAACTGCAATATGGACAAGACAGCCCATGGACAAAAGAATATTTGTTCCCGGAAAAAGAGGAAACTTTTTTCTAGTTTTAAGGTACTATTACATGAAGCAGATAACAAGGGAAATTATTGGGAACAAGCATTCTAAGGCTACAGTCAGATGATCGAGGTGCAAACCAGAATGAAAAATGTCAATTTCTCACAGCTTTCTTGCATCCAAAGACAGGCATTTTCATGGATCCCTCATACATTTGAGTGTATGGAGGGATCCTTGAAAATAGACAAAAATAGGACAAGGCTTATATTTTGTTGGTCATGTGAATATCCGCCATTCACAGACATCTAATTTAATGTCAGCGAATGATTTTTAATTTCATTAATAAGTATCACATTTTACTAAGCATATTGCCTGTATAATAACAGTCAGTACACTAGAGGTTTTCAGTTTAATACTTTTCATTAATACAATTAACCCCTTGCTGCTCTGCACTCTGCTATTACATTGCACTGAGTTTATAGTTAACGCTCAGCGCTGTAATAGTACTGCACTGTTATGTTGCAGGCACAGGAGCTGTGCTTGTGGCATGTCCTTGGTGACACAAATGACACCCAGGAATAGCTGCTAGGGGCTTAACCCCTTTAGATGGTGTGATAAAGAGCAATCATGGCAACTGAGTGGGTAGGAGGAAACATCACCCCTTCCACCCCTTGGATTTCCTGTGATGATGTACAGTAGTGGGGTCTAAAGGGTTGCTATGGCAGCCAGGAGGCCTGGTTGCCTTTCCCTATTACACATAGACATACATTAGTATTGCAGTACATTGAGGTGGGGATCAAGGGATTGCAGTTTCCAGTCCACTTGTGGGACACGAAAAAATAAATAAATAAAAAAAAGTCTAAAAGAAAGTGCAGAGAATAAATAAATAACACAAAGCTGAAAATCCATATTACAATTTTAAAAAATACATAATGTGACCAAAGTTATGTAAACAAACATGTTTGGCATCTCCAAGTATGCACTATACAAAAATATCGATATGTATCCCATACAGTGAATGCCGTAAAAACATACGTATCAAAAATGGGTCGCAATAGAAACTACACGTTACCCTTCAATTATGGTTCTGTCAACAAAACAGTAAAAAAGCTATATCCATCAGAATACAGTGACCCCTGGAAAGTGGAGATGAACAATATGAAAAAAGTTGCCAAGCAGTAACACCCAAACCTACCCTGTGTACTTAAGCGGTTAAAAAGTTTGTGGTTTAAGCTAAAACCATCTGGTATACTGATCATTAATATACAGGTGCAATATATAATAAAATGTACTTCTCATTACTGCAATTAAAAACCGCATGCAGGTCTTCAGCAACAATGGCACTGTATAAACCCAGCCTTAGAGATGCAGAATACTGGCAGCACATTGCCCTTTGTAAACAGGGACGTAGTGATGATAATTGGTGCAGCCAAATGGGGAAGAGCGATCAAGCAGTGACTGCTCCTCTCCAATTCACTTTGCATTGACCTGTGGAAATAACCCAGTGCAAATGGTGTTGATCGACATGTTTCTCATCGATTGGTACTCATTCTATTCCTGCATCTGGAGGTGTAAATGGACCTTTAAACAACTTCTTTATTATCCTAGGCAAAACATTTTCTCATCCCTTTTACTTACCAGCCCTCCCTGGGTCATGCAGTTCTAAATTCTGTGGAGTTGCAGAACTTGATAACATACTGATGTCCCTGAGAGGAAAGTAAAAAATAAGGTAAGAGGCAAACAATGAGATCTGAAAGATTTAACTTGCTATTTAAGGCAAAGACCCAACATGGAAGCAATGCATTGTGGTTTTTCCTGCAGCGCTTTTCACAAAGAAAAAGGTACTGTGGGTATATTTTTCATAGCTGTTTTGCACACGTTCATGTGATTGTAGCTCCATCTTTGTAATATTTTTTGAAAATCTGTTTTGAAATTTGAACTGGCCAGTGAATTCCAAGGGTTTGCACCATCATCAAGACCAATCATCTAGGTAATGCTTTCACTTGGGTGTATAGTGGGCCCCAGAATGAATTTCACCGGTAGGTCTTAGGCACGCCAGCCTGACACTGTGCATGTCATAGCATCAGGTATATCAATATCAATAGATTTGTTTAAAGTAAAAACCACATCATGCTCTTTAACCCCTTCCCTTCATCTACTGGGTCATTAAATATGGTGGCCACTCTAAAGCTGAGTGACTACCATAGCTGCTGAGTTTCTGCTGTTTTGAACAGTGGAGACCTTACAATAACTCTCATAATTTGAGTTCACTCTGATCACAGGCATTACTTGTTTATGCCCTCTTGATCATCCCCAGAGCCCCCCTATCTATTCTGGTACAGAATGGTTCCTTAATGGTGTGATCTCAGGAGCCATCATGTTCCTATGGCAGCCAGGAGATGTATTAAGGCTAGCAAGGCCTGTCATAGGAATATAGCTTTCGAGGATTGCCTGTGGCAGATCTCACTAGCTAGGCATAGACTATAGACCTAGCCTATAGACTGCAATATAGTTGCATTGCAGTCTATTGGACAAGTGATCTAAAGGTTCAAGCCCCATAGTGGGCTAAATAAACAGTAACAAAATATATATACAGTGAATGCAGTAGAAATAAAATGAATAAAAGCAATCAAAACATGAGACATTCTCTGAAAGGATATAAATAAAAAGTACATCTGGTCCCACAAAAAAAAAAAAAAAAAAAAGCAAACAAAAAAAAAAACAACACCTTAATCAGTCCTGCATATGGAAATCTAAAATGGTTGTCAGACTATGATCATGCCTTTTCCATTTATGTTAAGATATTAAAACATAACAAAAACAAAATATAGTTGGTATTTTGTAATCATAACAGCCCAGATAAGGCAGCATTCACACTTGCACCCATGTCTGCCTGCCGGGTCTCCATCCTATTCCCCGGAGAAACTGCATAGGGGAAGGCTTCCCAGCGGTCAGTTCTAAAACTCATTAATGTGAATTGGTTTTAACCCCTTCCCGCCGATGGCATTTTTTGATTTTCGTTTTTCATTTTTGACTCCCTTCCTTCTAAACCCCATAACTTTTTTATTTCTCCGCTCCCAGAGCCATATAAGGTCTTAATCTTTACAGGACAATTTTTTCTTCATGATGCCACCATTAATTATTCTGTATAATGTACTGGGAAGCTGGAAAAAATGAGAATGGGGTGGATTTGAAGAAAAAATGCATTTCTGCGACTTTCTTACGGGATTCGGTTTTACGGCGTTCACTGTGCAGCCAAAATGACAATTTTAACCCCTTAAAAAAAAAATCCAAAACTGTGTTAAAAATTTTTTTTTCTAAAAGTCGCCATATTCTGACAGCCGTAACTTTTTATACGTCAGTGTACGGGGAAGAATAGGGTGTCTTTTTTGCGGGGCTGAGTGTACTTTTTAGTTCCACCATTTTCGGGAAATGCTATTGCTTTGATCACTTTTTATTCAAATTTTTATCAGAATCAAAACTCTATTTCCCGCTACGGCGATTGCGGACACAGGGATACCTAACATGTATGTGTTTCACGGTATTTAACTACTTTTATATGTGTTCTAGGGAAAGAGGGGTGATTTGAATTTTTAATACTTTTTACATTTTTTAATATATATACTAATAGAATATAATTATAAAAATATAATAAAAATATATTATATATATATAGGCATTCATTAGACCCCCTAGGGGTCCTGACCCCCAGGGGGTCTGATCACTAATGCAATGCATTACAATGCTAATGCATTGCAATTGCATTGCATTGCAGGGCCGGCTGTCATAGTAATGTGACGCCGGCCCTGGAGCTTATTCACCAGGAAAATGGCGGCGCCAGTTTCTCTGGGGAATAGGACAGAGACCTGGCAGACTGACGCAGGGGCGTAAGTGTGAACGCCCCCTAACATGTCAACTTGGCTTTACCTTGAATACCATAATAATAAAACCCATAAGAAAGTGGTGCAAATGCAGTAATTCTCTAATTCCACCCCATTCTGAATTTGTTTCCAGCTTCTCAGTACATTGCATGGAATAGTAAGTGGTGCCTTTATGAAGTGCAATTTGCCCCATAAAAATTAAGCCTTTATATAACTCTGTGAATGGAAAAATAAAAACATTATTCCTTTTGGAAGGTGGTAAAAAAATGAAAAAGATTGCAGTGGGAAAGGGTTAAACAGTCAATTAATGTAACTAGTTGCAATGTATTGTATAGTGATAATAGGAGTATAAGTGTAAACTCACAGTCGTACACAAATTTCTGCTTCCCCACTTGACTGGCTAATGATACTTTGCACTTCTTCATATGTCTTTGCAGTTAATTGGAAACCGTTCCACTCTAAAACCAGCATTCCTGAAAAGATAATTCATATAATTTATATGATGTAACAAGACATAAAACAAATAAAACACAGTTATAACTGACCTTTCTAAGCTACCATGTCATCCCTGTATTTCTTAGGCATACTCAGATAATTGTGCACAGATTGTAAATTGTGAATCTTGAAACATGCTTTGTGCTTTTCTGGCATGCAAAATTGGTTTATTTTACATGTCGTGAAAGAGCAAAGTATGTTTAAATAAACACAATACAGTTTCAATTAAAATTATTCAACCACCCCTCTCCCCCAGAAATTAGGTTTAGTAAAATTTTCAAACGCTAAGCTGTTATCAAGGAACCGATAAAAGAAGAACAATATAAATAATTCAACACATCTAATATAACCAGTGGTTTCTCCAACCTCAACACAAAATGCCACACTTACACACTACTGCAGCCCCCTTTGTGACAAGCAATTTTGGTACTTAGTAGAGCACCCTCTGCTGTTATGACTTGCTGCAAATGTGATTTATAGTCAGACCCCAGTTTCTGATATTAATAGGGAAGAATCTTAACTTGCTGCTTATGGGTAGTTACTTCAAGTTCACTAGTATTTATGGGTTTCATGCTGCATCCATCTTCAAATCCCACCATATCTTATGTGTGTTCACTCCTGCATCTTCCAGCACTTCTCAAACCAAGCCTTGCTGAACTTTGTAGGATGCTTGCGATCATTGTCCTGCTGGAAGGTCCAATGATGCCTAAGCTTCAATTTTTCTTACAGAAGGCATGACATTTTCTCCTAAGATTTCATGATACTTCCTTGAATTTATCTTAATATCCACACAGCCCCAGAGCATCATTGAGGCACTGCTATGCTTCACTGCTGGCAGCGTGTTCTTTTCAGTGTATGCTCCATTCTTCCTCTATCTCCATATATACCACTGATCCAAAGGCCTGAGAAGTTCCAGCTTTTTTATTACCACTCCAAAATATATAGTTCCAAAACTTCTATGGCATATATATATATATGTGTGGACAAAATTGTTGGTACCCTTCGTTTAACGAAAGAAAAACCCACAATGGTCACAGATAGACCCATGACCAGCGACTGAGACCAAGCTTTCTGAGTCTGACACTGGGCAGTACATTTCTCTCTAGAATCTCTCGATAGTCTTGAGATTTCATTGTACCCTGCACAGATTCAAGACACCCTGTGCCAGATGCAGCAAATCAGTCCTAGAACATAACAGATCCTCCTCCATGTTTCACAGTAGGGACAGTGTTCTTTTCAAGATATGCTTAATTTTTCCATCATAGAACATAGAGCTGATGTGCCTTGCCAAAAAGTTTGATTTTTGTCTCATCTGTCCATAGGATATTGTCCCAGAAGCTTTGTGGCTTGTCAACGTGTAGTTTGCTTATTACTTTTGTCAGATTCAAGTTATTTCTGTGACCATTGTGGTACGAGGGGTACCAACAATTTTGTCCACATGTGTATATACAATGTACATGGTTTTCAACATATTAGCTTGGACATATGGATCTTTAGCACTTAGCATGCAATTTATTGTACAATCTGAAACTTCAGTCCCTGCTGCCACCAAATCTTGCTGCAAGTCTTTTGCAGTCACTTAACACATTTTCACCTGCCTCCTTAGTAATCTGGTGGTAGCTAGTAATAACTTCCTCTTTCTTCCATGTAGCCATTGTATCTCTAGGAACATTTGTTTATGTATCCTTTTTCCTTGTTTGTGCAAGGCAATAATCTCTTCTGTTACCTCTTGGACCACTCTGTTGACTTAGCCATATTTCTAACATGCAATCAATTGTCAGAATGCCCTAGCCAGTCAAGATGTGGTCTATCTCCAGAATACCTGATGCAACTAATGTAGTCCTTGATTCTGTGGTAAGCATTGAAAGTGGCATTTTGTGCTGAATTTGGACATACCACTTGTCTTAGTTCTTCTGAGACAGCTGAACGTTTGTAAATTTTGCTAATATTTAATGGTGTTGTATAGAGATGAGCGAACAGTGTTCTATCGAACACATGTTCGATCGGATATCAGGGTGTTCGCCATGTTCGAATCGAATCGAACACCACGTGGTAAAGTGCGCCAAAATTCGATTCCCCTCCCACCTTCCCTGGCGCCTTTTTTGCACCAATAACAGCGCAGGGGAGGTGGGACAGGAACTACGACACTGGGGGCATTGAAAAAAATTGGAAAAAGTCATTGGCTGCCGAAATCAGGTGACCTCCATTTTAGACGAATAGTGGATTTCAAATCCGGGTCATATGAGAATGTGAACTTTGTGACTATGAGACAGGGATAGCTGTACAGGCAGGGATAGCTAGGGATAACCTTTATTTAGGGGGGAATGTTATTAAAAATAACTTTTTGGGGCTCTATCGGGTGTGTAATTGTGATTTTTGTGAGATAAACTTTTTCCCATAGGGATGCATTGGCCAGCGCTGATTGGCCGAATTCCGTACTCTGGCCAATCAGTGCTGGCCAATGTATTCTATTAGCTTGATGAAGCAGAGTGTGCACAAGGGTTCAAGCGCACCCTCGGCTCTGATGTAGCAGAGCCGAGGCTGCACAAGGGTTCAAGCGCACCCTCGGCTCTGATGTAGGAGAGCCGAGGGTGCACTTGAACCCTTGTGCACCCTCAGCTCTGCTACATCAGAGCCGAGGGTGCGCTTGAACCCTTGTGCACACTCTGCTTCATCAAGCTAATAGAATGCATTGGCCAGCGCTGATTGGCCAATGTATTCTATTAGCCTGATGAAGTAGAGCTGAATGTGTGTGCTAAGCACACACATTCAGCTCTACTTCATCGGGCTAATAGAATGCATTGGCCAGCGCTGATTGGCCAGAGTACGGAACTCGACCAATCAGCGCTGGCTCTGCTGGAGGAGGCGGAGTCTAAGATCGCTCCACACCAGTCTCCATTCAGGTCCGACCTTAGACTCCGCCTCCTCCGGCAGAGCCAGCGCTGATTGGCCGAAGGCTGGCCAATGCATTCCTATGCGAATGCAGAGACTTAGCAGTGCTGAGTCAGTTTTGCTCAACTACACATCTGATGCACACTCGGCACTGCTACATCAGATGTAGCAATCTGATGTAGCAGAGCCGAGGGTGCACTAGAACCCCTGTGCAAACTCAGTTCACGCTAATAGAATGCATTGGCCAGCGCTGATTGGCCAATGCATTCTATTAGCCCGATGAAGTAGAGCTGAATGTGTGTGCTAAGCACACACATTCAGCACTGCTTCATCACGCCAATACAATGCATTAGCCAGTGCTGATTGGCCAGAGTACGGAATTCGGCCAATCAGCGCTGGCTCTGCTGGAGGAGGCGGAGTCTAAGGTCGGACCTGAATGGAGACTGGTGTGGAGCGATCTTAGACTCCGCCTCCTCCAGCAGAGCCAGCGCTGATTGGTCGAGTTCCGTACTCTGGCCAATCAGCGCTGGCCAATGCATTCTATTAGCCCGATGAAGTAGAGCTGAATGTGTGTGCTTAGCACACACATTCAGCTCTACTTCATCAGGCTAATAGAATACATTGGCCAATCAGCGCTGGCCAATGCATTCTATTAGCTTGATGAAGCAGAGTGTGCACAAGGGTTCAAGCGCACCCTCGGCTCTGATGTAGCAGAGCTGAGGGTGCACAAGGGTTCAAGTGCACCCTCGGCTCTCCTACATCAGAGCCGAGGGTGCGCTTGAACCCTTGTGCAGCCTCGGCTCTGCTACATCAGAGCCGAGGGTGCGCTTGAACCCTTGTGCACACTCTGCTTCATCAAGCTAATAGAATGCATTGGCCAGCGCTGATTGGCCAATGCATTCTATTAGCCCGATGAAGTAGAGCTGAATGTGTGTGCTAAGCACACACATTCAGCACTGCTTCATCACGCCAATACAATGCATTAGCCAGTGCTGATTGGCCAGAGTACGGAATTCGGCCAATCAGCGCTGGCTCTGCTGGAGGAGGCGGAGTCTAAGATCGCTCCACACCAGTCTCCATTCAGGTCCGACCTTAGACTCCGCCTCCTCCAGCAGAGCCAGCGCTGATTGGCCGAATTCCGTACTCTGGCCAATCAGCACTGGCTAATGCATTGTATTGGCTTGATGAAGCAGTGCTGAATGTGTGTGCTTAGCACACACATTCAGCTCTACTTCATCGGGCTAATAGAATGCATTGGCCAATCAGCGCTGGCCAATGCATTCTATTAGCGTGAACTGAGTTTGCACAGGGGTTCTAGTGCACCCTCGGCTCTGCTACATCAGATTGCTACATCTGATGTAGCAGTGCCGAGTGTACATCAGATGTGTAGTTGAGCAAAACTGACTCAGCACTGCTAAGTCTGCATTCGCATAGGAATGCATTGGCCAGCCTTCGGCCAATCAGCGCTGGCTCTGCCGGAGGAGGCGGAGTCTAAGGTCGGACCTGAATGGAGACTGGTGTGGAGCGATCTTAGACTCCGCCTCCTCCAGCAGAGCCAGCGCTGATTGGCCAAATTCCGTACTCTGGCCAATCAGCACTGGCTAATGCATTGTATTGGCTTGATGAAGCAGTGCTGAATGTGTGTGCTTAGCACACACATTCAGCTCTACTTCATCGGGCTAATAGAATGCATTGGCCAGCGCTGATTGGCCGAATTCCGTACTCTGGCCAATCAGCACTGGCTAATGCATTGTATTGGCTTGATGAAGCAGTGCTGAATGTGTGTGCTTAGCACACACATTCAGCTCTACTTCATCGGGCTAATAGAATGCATTGGCCAGCGCTGATTGGCCGAATTCCGTACTCTGGCCAATCAGCACTGGCTAATGCATTGTATTGGCTTGATGAAGCAGTGCTGAATGTGTGTGCTTAGCACACACATTCAGCTCTACTTCATCGGGCTAATAGAATGCATTGGCCAATCAGCGCTGGCCAATGCATTCTATTAGCGTGAACTGAGTTTGCACAGGGGTTCTAGTGCACCCTCGGCTCTGCTACATCAGATTGCTACATCTGATGTAGCAGTGCCGAGTGTGCATCAGATGTGTAGTTGAGCAAAACTGACTCAGCACTGCTAAGTCTGCATTCGCATAGGAATGCATTGGCCAGCCTTCGGCCAATCAGCGCTGGCTCTGCCGGAGGAGGCGGAGTCTAAGGTCGGACCTGAATGGAGACTGGTGTGGAGCGATCTTAGACTCCGCCTCCTCCAGCAGAGCCAGCGCTGATTGGTCGAGTTCCGTACTCTGGCCAATCAGCACTGGCCAATGCATTTCTATGGGGAAAAGTTAGCTTGCGAAAATCGCAAACTGACAGGGATTTCCATGAAATAAAGTGACTTTTATGCCCCCAGACATGCTTCCCCTGCTGTCCCAGTGTCATTCCAGGGTGTTGGTATCATTTCCTGGGGTGTCATAGTGGACTTGGTGACCCTCCAGACACGAATTTGGGTTTCCCCCTTAACGAGTTTATGTTCCCCATAGACTATAATGGGGTTCGAAACCCATTCGAACACTCGAACAGTGAGCGGCTGTTCGAATCGAATTTCGAACCTCGAACATTTTAGTGTTCGCTCATCTCTAGTGTTGTACTAATATGCAATAATATCAAATAATTTTGATTGCAACTGAAAATTGTGTTAGATTCTAGCTTTATACAATTAATTACATTCACTTTTACCTCCACAATTTCCTGCCACTCTCATGCCAATCTGATATGGTTCTTTACCAATATCTACATGTTATCAAAGCAAGCCATTGCTCCTTGTAACAGACCAGTGATTGGCTACAATGGTCACAAGTCCCTGTCTTAGGACATTATCATTGCAGCAGGAAGTCTAGAATGGCAGGGGATTGGGCAGTGTGGGACAGAGTAGCAGGGAATTGATATTGCCATTTTATTAAACAATTTATACACCATTCAAAAATGTTTTAAAATATTTTTTATTTTATTGAAACCCCTTCAAAGTGTAGACCTAAGTGCAGACCTAAGCGTAAATGGAATGTCTTTCGGCTGTCCACAGTAAAAACTTTCATTTAGCTCCCAAAGTCTCAAAATGTGTTGGTGAAAGAGACCCTTACATCACAATAAAACTTTCACTATAAATGCACAATGCATATTTAAAGGGGCTCTATCATTGGGAAAAGTCATTTTTAGATAAGTACATCCTTGCATAGCCTTTAGAAAGGCTATTTTACATGTACCTTTTACATGTAAATTGCCTCAGTAGATTTTGAATAAGTTCGTTTTTATCCATATGTTACTGAGCTTCCACCGTGCACCAAAAGTGTCTGTGATCACAGTCTGCTCTATGTGTATTTACAGTAGAGAGTCATCAGCACAGCAGCCTCTGCTATACATACACATAGGGCAGACAGTGCACACGGACACTTCTGGTGCACGGTGGAAGCTCATTAATATATGAGAAAAAACTGACTTATTCCAAATCTACGTGTTTCAAGGCATGTGCCTCTTACTCATGGTACCATGCTTTGAAACGTGTAGGTCTTGTTCCATCCTGGTTCTACTTACAAATGCACATGTTACATTGATGTCTATGTAAGTCTCTCTTTTTCTATTTTTTCTATTTTTTTTTGTATCTGGTGATTCCTTTTTTATGTATGTTTATGGAAAATTAAAAGTTATATTTTACCTAACAAGGCTTTATTGTGCTGAAGTTTTACTACACTATTTTGGACTATTTGCCTAGAACTGAGAAGCGTTTTTTCATGCACATTAAGCCTCGCTGATTTAGAACATTCATGATCTGTAGAGATCCTTTTCTGTTTGTGGATTATTCCAAATCTACTGAGACAATTTAGATACAAAAGGTAGGTGTGAAATAGCCTTTCTAAATGCTATGCAAGGATGTGCTTATCTAAAAATGACTTTTCCCAATGATAGAGCCCCTTTAATTACTTGGTGCCTTTCGTTTTACTCTTCCTGGCATATTTTTGTCCAGTTCTGAGTCACCCTGTTATTTCAGTAAAATTGTCACCAGTTTCTCAGACTGCTCTGATATAGTACAATGCGGGGTGGGGAGAGTGTCTTGGACTAACAAATCACAGTGTGCATAGTAATCTGAAAAAGTGTGAACAATTTTACAGAGACAAAGAGAAAACTGAAGAAATGTACCAGAAAGATTATGCATTATCCATTTATTATGAACCAGAAGGACACTTTAATCCCTTAAATTTGAGACCTAAGCAACAGTGTTAACAAAATTGTACCTACTGTATAAGAAGTCTATTGCAGAGGTGTTGGACATTCACTAACCTTCTTCATAGTGAGACTGGACACCAAATAGTGTTGTCATTAGTTGCTTAGGAAGCCTCCATAAGCAAATGTAAATGAGTTTGAGGGGTAGGACAAGGACCTAACTCTGGGTAAATGCTGAAATTCACTTAATTTACACTTAATTTATTATTACAAACATTGGTTCTACGTATTCTAATTTAATATAACAAAATGAGATTATTATTTTCTGGCAAGTGATTAAAACAAAACATTTGGTGTCATGCCTATGTCACTCTACTCATTGCTGTAAACAGCAGAGCAGGATTATATCCATGGGTGTGTAAATGGAAAGTGTGTATTTTTTGGTGGATGTTACTGATCAATTTAATTCTAGTAATGTAGAATTATAAAAACCACAAAATTCATAGTGCACCATGATATAGTGTATCTTGAGAATATTTCAATGAATGTGATTTCTTAAAGTAGCATTTTCTCTTTTAAAATAAAAATTCCTCAAAACTGTAACTGTCAAAAACAACATAACGACATAATTTAACATTTAAGATACATGTTCATGGACACTATTGACTGAAACATACACAGGGTATATTTCACTTTACTGAGCAAAAAAACAAAGCAAATAAAATGTAATAGATAGAATTTAGTAAAAAAAATAATTTGAATTTTGAATATTTTTGTGCTGCTTTAAGAAGAAATCTCACATTCTCATTTTTCACACAGCAAGCTGAAATATTTTAGGACTGCACACAAGGAATGTCCACTGCAAAATGGTACAATCATAACTTACAAAAACTAAAATGGATCTTCGTACATGTTTTGCGGTAATCCTGTGCTGTGGCATAACAAAATCCAAAAATAATAGATTGATAACGTTGTATGGACCTATCATACCCACCTTACAAACATATTACAGTATTAAAACTTGTACTTCAGCAATATAGACCTATTAACAAAACTGTATATATTAAAGAAAAGACAAACAGTATTCAAATATGCCTTCAGTGAAAAAGCAAAAGTGTAGAGTAGGGCCCAGAACTTCAATATCTGCACACTGACATCACCATTATGATCAATTAAAACAAAATTATCAATATGTAATCAAAGTGTAGACTTTCAGCTTTAATTCGTGTGATTTAACAGCAATATTACATTCTAGTAGAGACCATTAGAGATGAGCGAGTAGTACTTGATCGAATAGGTATTCGATCGAATACTACGGTATTCAAAATACTCATACTCGATCGAGTACCACTCGCTGTTCGAATGTAAAAGTTCGATGCAGAACCAGCATTGATTGGCAGAATGCTATACAGTCGGCCAATCAATGCTGGTTCTTCTCCTACCTTTAGAAGTCTTCTCCGTGCAGCTTCCCTGCGGCGTCTTCTGGCTCTTCATTCACTCTGCCAGGCATTGGGCCTGGGCAGAGCCGACTGTGCATGTCCACTTGTAGTGCGGGCATGCGCAGTCGGCTCTGCCCAGGCCCGATGCCTAGCAGAGTGAATGAAGAGCCGGAAGATGCCGCGGGGACACTGCAAGGAGAAGACTGCTCGGAGGATCCAGCCTGACCCTCACTCGTGGACTTGGTAAGTGTAATTTGATCGAACGTTACCTACCCATGAAATGAGCATTTTCCCCCCATAGACTATAATAGGGTTCGATATTCGATTTGAGTAGTCGAATATTGAGGGGCTACTCGAAACGAATATAGAACCTCAAACATTTTACTGTTCGCTCATCTCTAGAGATCATATAAAACCATATCTTATAAACTATTCTCCCCACTTCAATCTCTTCTTACAATGTGGGACATACAGCTCATATGCAATATCTTACTTTCAAGATATCTCCTTAAGAGTTAATCCTGGTTTCATCTGTTCACATAATTTTGTTTCTGAACTGAACAGATTTTTGTAATCTTTCCCAGCAAACTCTAATCTCTCTCTTTTGTTCTGGAGTGCAACTGTTTGCACCTTGAGATCCAGTAAGCCATCTTAATATCTTCATCAAGGAAGAAATTCTGTATTCAAACATTTTAGTTGTCTCTTGTCCTTTGCGGTTTTGGAAGCAGCATGTCAATTACACCTATAGAAATGTTGGTGGTTTTCCTATAGGTATAATGGAGGCAAAAAGTCCACAGAGGAAACCTCAGCAGAGTTTATGTGAAAAGCAGATGTGCTTTTTCCCACACCGCTTTTTCGCTGTAGCCCGCTATATAGGCCTTAGCCTAAGGATGCATTCACACAGAGCAAAATGGGGAGGATGATGCGCGGATTTTGGCGCGAATCTGCGCGGAATCCATGTTAGATTCAGCACGGAAAAAAAGCCTCCCCATACAGGCTTTTTTCCACACTGAATGTACTGCGTGGATTTTGGTGTGAATCCGTGCGGTTTCTGATCCATTTTTCTCTGTGTGAATGCACCCTAAAACAATAAAAATCACAAGGCCACATTTCTAAATAATCACATATTTTTGCATTTGAGAAATTAGAGAGGGTAGTAAAAAAAACAGTGCTAGATTTAGGTGTACACCTCTTTATAAATCTGGTACATTTACAATTTTCTAATTGTTAATAATTTTTTTAGCCATGTTATGAGCAGATATTCTATTATACCACTGACTTACTCCATTAAAGACTTTGATCTATGATATGATATGATGGATTTAAAGAACATTACAGCTTGTCTACACCCAGGTAAAAAGACAATTATATTAGCAACTTTGGAATAAAGGTATAAAAGTAAACTTTTCTTTTTGCCAATAGCACACTACAATAAAAGACCAAGCATTTATTTCAACAAAGCAGCTGGATCACTTTTGTTTTTCAATGCACATTTCTCAATACCCTTCTCTAAGCAGCTGCTGCGAGCTTTCACCACCCATGTAGCTGTGTGGCTACAACTGTCTGTTTCCCTGAGAAGATAATACTTGCTAATTTTCTTTACAAATTTGCCACAATTTTAGCAATATCTACACCTAGGTAGTTTGAGGATGGAAGGTTATCTGTACATTCTGGACAATCTTTCCCTTATGCAACCAACCTATTTTTCAATGTACCATATTTCAGCCATGGAAGGTAAAATTGGGATTCTTCTTTAAGCTTCCATTTAATAAAGGATTTGATGACCTATCAAGAGGTGAAGTATTAACCGTTCCAATTACCTGTTGACTGCCCTAGACCAACCTAGATGGTCAAGCATCTTTACAATTAATATAATTACAGTCCTAAACTATCAGTTATATTGTAAGTAACAAACTAATTGTCCTGTTCCAAACCACCAGGTACACCGACATGACCGTTCACCGGCCTAGATCATCAGTAATTTATATATTAACCCCTTTCACTGTCCTATAATGACAGTAACTCATACTCTACTAACATGCTAACGACTAAATGCTAAAACCTTGTACGGACAATAGCCACGGACACTGCTGAGCGGACTTGCCCCTTTAATTTGCATTTTTCCACATACATTAAATGTTACATTGTGGAATATGTGAAAAATATCATTTTTAGATAAAGCAACTTGACTTAAAGTGTACCTATCATTCTTGGTGAATTTTCATAAGTTTTTTGTGTGTGTACATGAGAAACAATACTATTCTAAACATCTATATTATTTATGTATGCATTTTTTTTACCAGTTTTCTTCCTAAGCGCGTTTAATCTTTTAGTGCTGGTTGTTGAAATCAGCTACCAAAGAAGCAAATAGCTGTGATGATGTTTTTCATACATAGAATGGAGAGAAAAGTAGATCCCACTCCCCTATCTTTACTCACAAACCCTCAAAAGTAGCAGCAGCATGGAGGCCATTAAATATCAGTAACAAGCTACACAAATGTTGCTGCAAATTTAACCCTGGGATGAAGCAGTAGAAGCAGCAGCAGTGACATTCCCTCTGCTATCTATAAACTTTATAAGCAGTGGGCAATAACTGTAATGTAAGATGATAATCTGTCTGAATGTCTACCTCTCCAAAAAAAGATTTTATTAATGAAGTCAGGGTGAATAATCAGTGTCGGAGATGGGAAAGGAAAAGAAGTGGCTTATAAGTGGAAAATGACATTATTTTTATAATAAGAGATATTTGGCAACGTTTTTATATTTGCTTGAATGGAGTTTTCCAACAAACATAACCATATGTAAATCTGTAGACATTTACATGAAACATGAATTTAAACATTTTGCAGAAATCCAAAATTTTTTCTAACTATCTTAGTAGTGACAGTATGCCAACAGGGCCGCTTAACCTATAGGGCCAATAGTGAACTTGCACCAGGCTCTATCAACTAGACACTCCAAACTCAATATGGAAAGTGGAAAAATACTTGGAAACCTTCTTTCTTCTACATTAGTATGGACAGAAAGCCAAATTTTAAGCTAAAGAAACATTAGTATGCACCCCTTTAAATCACGTTGCCCATGACAACCACAGATGGCATAGGCAATGGGAAATCCAACAGCCCCCACCCTTAACTGTCATTGTGTGTGATGTGGTGAGACCTCCAAAAATTACTTTTCTGGCCCTTCATGTGAGCCCTTCCAAATTAAGTTAGAGGCCCTTCAGCTGAGCCACACATAAATTTTCTTTTCAGGCCCTTGGAGTGAGCCCCCCCAAACTTAGCTTCAGGCCCTTGGGGGGAATTGAGACTTTAACCAGCAGAGTATTAGGCCCTTAAAGTGGGTTGAGCCTTGTACCAGTAGAGTATTAAACCCCTGAAGTGAGTTGAGCCTTGTAGAATCAGAGTTTTAGGCCCTTTAAGTGAGTTGAGCCTTGTACCAGCAGAGTTTTAGGCCCTTTGGGTGAATTAAGCCTTTAACCAGCAGTGTTTTAGGCCCTTTGGGTGAATTGAGCCTTTAACCAGCAGTGTTTTTGGCCCTTGGGGTGAGTTGAGCATTGCACCAGCAATGTTTTAGTTTTTGGCCCTTTGGGTGAATTGAGCCTTTAACCAGCAGTGTTTTAGGCCCTTGGGGTGAGTTGAGCATTGCACCAGCAATGTTTTAGTTTTTGGCCCTTTGGGTGAATTGAGCCTTTAACCAGCAGAGTTTTAGTTTTTGGCCCTTGGGGTGAGCCCTAAAAAAATAGTTTTCAGGCCCTTGGGGTGAGCCGTAAAAAAATTATTTTTCAGTCCCTTGGGGTGAGCCCTAAAAAAAAGGTCAGGTCCTTCGGGTGAGCCCTAAAAAAAAAAATCAGTTTTCAGGCCCTTGTGATGAGCCCTAAAAAATTATTTGTAAGGCCTTTGGGGTGAGCCCTAAAAAATTATTTGTAAGGCCCTTGAGGTGAACCCTAAATAATTATTTGTAAGGCCCTTGGGGTGAGCCCTAGAAAATTATTTGTAAGGCCCTTGGGGTGAGCCCTAAAAAATTATTTGTAAGGCCCTTGGGGTGAGCCCTAAAAAAATATTGGTAAGGCCTTTGGGGTGAGCCTTAATGGGGTGATTTTAATTGGTTTTTAACAGTGATGGTGGTGGAGGAGGAGGGCGATGAACTTGTGAGCTGGCACAGAAACATGGAACTGTGTCTCATCATTAGCACTGAGGATGGGACATGCTGGTTGCGGGTCCACAACCACTACATTGCCAGGAGAGGCAGACTCTTGTGTTACTACACGCCTGGAGGTAGTGGCTGACTGTCTGGTGCAAATGCCGCTGGAAGCAATATCCGCTATCCACTGCAACACCGGTTCCTGGTGCTCGAGTCTCATCAGCGGGGTACCCTGCACCCTGCTTGACATTGTGGATGAGGGCACTGCTGGCTGCCCCTCTCCAGCAGCCATTGTATCCGCAGTAGTTCAACTGGATCCCCAGCTGGATTTCCATGTCCCCATCCTCGTCCCTTTGTGCTACCCTGACGCATTTTCAGATGTGTGCAGGTGATGACGGTATACAACTTTCTTCTCACCCCTATGGGACAGTTAGAACATATACCAGTTGTAAGGAATTTGAGCCCTAAAAAGGGCTTTTGTGAAATTTTGGCAGGTTGAGTGTATATACGGTTGAGTATATACACTCTTCCTGCAGTGTAGCTCTGAAAAGAGCTGTTGGTTTTCAGTTTTCCTGCCTAGCAGAATCTAATCGCTATCTGACCCTCAGTACTATGTCTCTCCCTATCTCACCAAACCGCATCTGACACAAAAATGGCTGACACTATTCTTATAAATCCGAGGTCACCTGATTTTGCCAGCCAATGGCTTTTTCCTATTTTTTTTTAATGCCTATGTTTTCCTGCTTCCTGTCCCACCTCCCCTGCACAGTTATTGGTGCAAAAAAAAACGCCAGGGAAAGTGAGAGGGGATACAAATTTTTACTGCGTTTACCATGTGGTATTCGATTGAAATCAAATATGTTGAATACCATAATATTCGATCGAATACCTGCTCGATCGAACGGTATTCGCTCGTCTCTAGAAATAACCAAAGTAAAGTATTTAACAAGTTATCTAGTTGATAACTTACCCCTTTAAGGATTATTACTATAGTTAATACTATAATTCGTCATTAGGTGAATTGGTCATAATATTTCTCAGTTTATGTTCAGCCAGTAGTGTTGCTTTACTAAAATGACTAAGCATGATGCAGTGAACTGCTGTGTTCTCTATGCAAGCTGTTGAAATCAATAAATGTTGCTGGGAAATGTTAATCAAATCCACCCTCTGTTTTATAACCTAATTATGCTCTATGATAATATGTCATCTAAATAAGTTACAAAATACAGGGGAGTAAACAGGCTACTAAATAACAGATATTCTTCAGCACTACTGCCATGCCACAAATAATCAGAACCCTAGTGAAATAATAGTGGTGGAAAAAAGTATGACACTACTTGAGATGCATCAGGTGAATGGAGCCATGTGGCTAAGTTTAACATATAAATTAGGAACACATCTATTAAAACATAAGCTCTACAACCTTTGCATAACTTAATAGGGCAATATTTCTTATCGGAACAAATGTTACTTTCTTCACTTATCTATTTCCTGTCCCTTCACCTCTATAAACTGACATTCACATTGAAATCTCTGCTAAATTCTATCTTGCTAAAGCAAGATGGGACTGAAGCTCAAATGTGTGTGAGATTAAAGGGTTTTCCAGCCCCTAATACAAGTCAATACAAAAAAGGTACAATACACTGACTTGAAAAAGAATAACAATGTTTTGAACTTTTGACTTTCATGATCCATATCTCACCATCCACTACACATTTCATAGACAATCATCTTGGCTATGTCATACATAAACTTGACTTGCAACTATTTAGTTTATGATTAGTTATGCAGACTCTTGTCATGTAACTGCATAACACTACACTCAAGTACGATGGGTATAAAAAGGATGGCATAGTGTTCCAGTAGAACAACGACCCAAAGCTTACATAGAGATTACTGAAGAAATGGTTCAATGAAAATGACGTAGAGGTGCAGGATTGGCCTCCACAGTCCTCAGACCTCAACCCCATTGACGACTTGTGGATAGAGTTGAAGAAAAAGATGTATTCATATGCAAGTGAATTGACCAATATGCACCATCATTGGGAATGTGTAGCAGGGACCTGGGATCAGATTTTGGTTGCGACATGCTTGAATCTGATCAAGAACATGCCTAGAAGGATTCGGGCAGTGTTTTAGATTTAGATTTTTAAGAACAAAACAGTAAGAATGCAGGTGCATGACAAAAATCTGCATAACTAATAATACGCTAATGTGCAAGTCAAATTTATAGTCAAGATGATTGTCTATAAAATTATGGTAGTCTCACATTCAAAGCAGTAGTGGATGGTGAGATATGGAGCCTGAATCTCAAAAGTTCAGAACATTGTTACCCTTCTGCTCATCAGTGTATAAAAGTCAGTGTATAAAACACATGAAACCAGCACTGATAGCATTTCCAAGCAGATAAAAGCAACATTTTTATCTGTATTGATAAATATCCACCCTAGACACATATAGACACACATTTCCTGAGGCCTCTCTTTGTACATATTTCAGGAACTCACATGACATGTGGTGCAATGACTCTCCTTTTTTCACTGATTTATGCAGTGTTTGTTGAAGGTTAGATACCCTTAAAGCATTTATTATATTTATCAGAGATGAGTGAGTAGTATTCCATCGAGTAGGTATTCGATTGAATACTACGATATTCGAAATACTCATACTCGATCGAATACTACTTGCTATTCGCAGTAAAGATTTGATTCAGAACCAGCGTTGATTGGCCGAATGATATACAGTGTACAGCATTCGGCCAATCAACGCTGGTTCTGACAGAGGCTCGTCTGTGACGAGGCGGAGTCTAAGATCGGACCACAGCAGTCTTCATTGTGGTCTGATCTTAGACTCCGCCTCGTCACAGACGAGCCTCTGGCAGAACCAGCGTTGATTGGCCGAATGCTGTACACTGTATAGCATTTGGACAATCAACGCTGGTCAATGCATTCCTATGAGAAAAAGTCAGCTCTCACATAACCACAAGCTACCAGCTCTCCCAACTAGCAAAGACTAGCTGCAGAACCAGCATTGATTGGCCGAATGCTATATAGTGTATAGCATTCGGCCAATCAATACTGGTTCTGCAGGACGAGTAAGGGCCGGTTCACATTAGCGCTTGCTTCCTGTCCAGAAGGAGTCCACAGGAGGACCCCCCGAACGTAATATCAGCGCAACTGCAAGCGCATGGACCCTATAGACTTTAATGGGGTCCGTGTGCTTGCCGTGCACTGCCCGCACAAATCATTCGTGAGGGCAGTGCGCTGCAAGCACACAGACCCCGTTATAGTCTATGGGGTCCGTGCGCTTTAACTGTACAACACTCCTCCTCAACACTCCTCAACTGCACTTTGCTCCTCCTAAACACTCTCCTCCTGCTACTCGTGGACTTGGTGACTCTCCTTTAGTCGAATAGTAGTTTCCCCTGAAAAGAGCATTTTTTTCCCCATAGACTATAATGGGATTCGATATTCGATCGAGTAGTTGAATATTGAGGCTCTACTCAAAACGAATATCGAATCTTGAATATTTCACTACTTGTTCATCTCTAATATTTATAAAATCATTTATAAAAATATCCAGCTGTCATGTCATTCATTAAAAGGAAATCCCGCCTATACTGACAGAGAAAGTATTTTATTTGAATTTCATTAGACAGATTTAAAATGATAGGAACTATATTTTATTTAAGCTTAAGAAGTAGTTAATGGTAGATTTAGGGAAACAAATCTAACATTTTATAACCTTGAAACGCTCAAGTAGAAATACAAATGTGTCACAAGTTTGCAGCTTTTCTAAACACAGCATGATTTTGTGACAAGTCATCCCAGTGATACTACCCTATTTGTATCTATGTGTGACCTCCTGGTGGGGAAGGTGAATTGCAGCCTTTTGTTAGTATGTTGTGATACTGTAACAAATTGTATTCCATAACCACTTCCGGACCGCCCATAGACTATATACGTCCGGGAAGTGGTTGCCTAGTTCTGCCAGGACGTACCTGTACGTCCACCAGAACACAGCAGCTGCATGGAGATCGTGTAGCTGCTTTCACTAGGAGCCGGCTGTAACTTCAGCCGGAGCTCCCAAAGAGATAGCAGGGAAGATTTATTGCAGCTATGCCATAATTCAGCTGTCCTCTGACCCGGCGGACACGTGATCCGCTGGGAGCAGAGTCTTACCAGAGCTGCTGGGTCCTACAGGACTCAGATCAGCTCAGTAAGCTGTATATACAGCGTGCAGGAGGCTGTATTCCTCCTGTATCTGAGGTTAAATGTACCAGCCCCAGTTATAGGAGAAATCAGCCTCAAGTACAAAAAAAATAAGTGATCAGATGTCCCCAAAGGTCTCTTATTACCTTATGGGGACACAATCTGAAAAAAATAAAAATATAATAAAAAAGTTTTAAAAAAATGTAAATAAAATAATAATAAAAAATAAATAAATAATACGCTAATAAAACGCCATTATAAAAGGTTATAGCCCCACCCCGACAAAACCATACAAAATAAAAATTACCGTAACGGAGAGGAAAAACTATATTATAAAGTTTTTCAGTGACACTTTGTGTTATTAAATTTAAAAAAAAAAAAAAAAAATGAAAACCAGACACAATTTCCCTCCTATTTTGTTTATATTTTCCCAGATATAAAAAAAATTAAAACACATTCGAAAATAAAGATTACATAAAAATAAAGCCCTATGTGTCCCCGAAAAAAGACGCAAAAATTAGTTGACTGAGACATACGGGAAAAATGTTACAGCCCTCAAAACTGCACATACAAAATAAACCTAAAATGTGTCTGGTCCTGGAGCACAAATTGGCCCGGTACTGGTTAACCAAAATGGAAAGTATTGATGTATACGTACATTAAGAAGTGTATATATCAACAGTAAATAAAGCACAGAGTAAGTAAACAAAATTTACCATTTTTACAAATAATTGCACTATTGTGTGTCGAATAGCTAGATTATGGCACTAAAACATTTGACTATTTGCCGCCATATATGGGTTTGGTTGTATGTGTCCAGCTGCATGGTGTGGTGCGTTATAGAATACTACTGTCAATGGAAAGTTACTGTAATTGTTTCTTGTTTATTCTCATGTACTGTTCTCATTTGCTTTAAACTAAAATATAGACTAGTATATCATGTGATAGAAATTTTAGATAAATTGTTTCTTTTTTCATTCACTGACCTTATATTATGTTGTTATAATCTATCACATTTTGCAATTATCATCAATTATTCAAAACTATTCCCTGAAACTGGAGTATGGGGTGATTGGATATGAAGGCTAGATATTCTTATTTTCTTATTTTTTTTTTTTTTTCTTATGGTAGAGTTGGAAGGGACCTCAAGGGCCATCGGGTCCAACCCCCTGCGAGTGCAGGTTTTCCTAAATCATTCCAGGTACCGAAGTAAATGTTCCTTGACAATTTGCTCAAAGATTTTTCCTGCTATCGAGGTCAGACTTACCGGCCTGTAATTTCCTGGATCGTCCCTTTTCCCCTTTTTGTAGATGGGGACAACATTTGCCCTTTTCCAATCTAAAGGGACCACTCCTGTTTCCCATGACTTACCGAAGATTATAGCAAGGGGTTCTGTTATTTCCTCTGCTATCTCTTTCAGGACTCTAGGGTGTAAATCATCTGGTCCTGGGGACTTGGTTTCCTGTAACTTGGCTAAGTGCTCTCTTACCAGACCTTTGCTTATAGTCAGCTTGGAGTCCTCCTTCCCCTCATCTCCATCACCATTAATGTCGATATTTCCATTAGTTTCTTGGGAGAAGACGGATACAAAATATGAATTTAGTAGCTCCACCTGCTGTTCCACCATGTTAACTGTTTCTCCTTTGTCATTCTTCAGTACTCCAATGGTCTCCTTCACTTTTCTTTTGCTTTTAACATATCCCCAAAATCCTTTTACCTTACTCTTTGCCTCTTTTGCAAGCTTCAATTCGTGTTCAGCCTTAGCTCCTTTGATGCTTGTCTTGCAGAGTCTGCAGACTGCTGTGTACTCTTCCTTAGGTATAGTTCCCATCTTCCACTTTTTGTATGTTTCCTTTTTCCTTTTTAGCAGGTTATGTAATTTTTTGGTCATCCATCCTGATATTTTTAGGTGCTTCCCATTTTTCTTCCTTCTAGGTATTGTTAGTTCCTGTGCTTTAATGATTTCCCTACGGAAGATTTCCCACCCTTCATGTGCATTTTTGTGCTTAAGAATTTTGCACCATGGAATTCTGCTAACCCTTGCCTTCAGGCTCTTGAAGTCTGCCCTGCTAAAGTCGAGCCTTGAAGTCTGTGTCTTCTCAGGTCTTCTTCTTCTTCTTGCAACCCCAAACTCAAGTATAGCATGATCGCTGAATCCCAGTGTCCCTGCTACCCGTAGTCCCTTAACCATGTGCTCTTTGTTGGTTAGGACTAGGTCCAAAATGGATGTTCCTCTCGTGTTTTCTTCTACTAGCTGGGCAATGAAGTTGTCTGCTAGAGAGGATAAAAATTTGATGGAGCCTTTACTCTTGGCTGTGTGGGTTTCCCAATGAATGTCAGGGTAATTGAAGTCTCCCATGATCACTATTTCATGTTTCTTTGAGAGCGTGGTCATTTGCTGTGAAAAAATCTCATCCATGTCTTCTGTCTGTCCTGGTGGTCTGTAATAAATGCCTAGTATGATGTCCTTATCATTGTTTTTCCCTTGAATTACTACCCAAATAATTTCCAGTAGATTATCATTCTGTAAAACTGTAATTTCTGTGGAGATGTGTTCTTTTTTAACATACAATGCAACTCCACCCCCTCTTTTATTAGTTCTATTCTTTTTGAATAAGTTGTATCCTTCCATCTGTATGTTCCAATCATGCATGTCGTTCCACCAGGTTTCTGTGATACCGATGACGTCATAGTTTTCCTTGTGTATCATCAGCTCTAGTTCTCCTTGTTTGTTTCCCATACTTTGTGCGTTTGTGTAAAAACATTTCAGATTGTGCTCTGCTGCATCCTTTTCCTTCTGAGTATCCTGTCTTGGGTCCTCTTTACCACATCTAGTAACCTTGTTTAGTATGTCTTTTAGCTGCATGTTCTTGTCTTTCTTTTTTCTTCCCATCCCCTCTTCTTCTAGTTTAAAGCCCTTCTGATGAGTGTGGCAAGTCTTCTGGCAAATATGTTTTTCCCAGGTTTTGTGAGATGTATCCCGTCTCTAGCAAGGAGTCCATCGTAGAGGTAATTCACGCCATGGTCCAAAAATCCAAATCCTTGCTCTCGGCACCACCGTCGAAGCCAGGTGTTTACCTCTAGTATTCTATTCCATCTCCTGATGCCATGACCATCAACTGGGAGGATTGATGAGAATACTACCTGCGCATCCAGTTCCTTCACTGTCTTCCCCAAATTTTCAAAGTCTTTATAGATAGTTGGTAAATCATTTTTTGCCGTGTCGTTTGTACCCACATGTATCAGTAGGAATGGGTAGTCGTCCTTGGAGCTGAGGAGGCTTGGCATCCTATCGGCCACATCCTTGATTTTTGCTCCTGGGAGGCAGCATACTTCTCGTGCGGTTAAGTCTGGCCTGCAGACAGCTGCCTCTGTGCCTCTTAGCAGTGAGTCACCCATAACCACTACTCTTCTTTTCTTCCTTGCAACACCATTTCTTGTTGCTCCTGATTGTCTCTGGGTGACTTTTGTTTCTTCTTTTGCTGATAGGTTATTTTTGTCATTTTCATCCGCCTGCATGAGAGTTTCATATCGGTTACTTAGCTGCGTGAGTGGTGATGGCCTTGTGATCCATTTGCATCCCTTGGTCACATGTGTCCAGTTTTCTGCCTCTGTAGGTTCTCTCAAGTATTCTTCCCTTACTGTATTCGGGGGACTTGCATCAGTCTCTGCAACTGTAGGCTCTCTAGCACTTTCATCCCCCACTGTGTTCTGGAGGCTTGCTTCAGCTTCATCAATGAAGACCTCACTTTCTTTGATGCTTCTCAACGTCACTATTCTTTCTTCCAACCTCTGCACTTTTTCTTCTAAAAGGGCCACTAGTTTACATTTCATACAGGTGAAGTTGGCTTTATGGTCCGGCAGATCTGTAAACATATAGCAAGTGTTGCAGCTCACCATGTGGGTTTTCTCCTCTTCCATGTTGCTCATTAAATTTGGATGAATGATCTTGTATATGTTTTTTTTTTTTTTTCCTCGTCTGACGCCGTCTACGAAGTGTAGAAATTCCCAGCAATCCATGAGATTAAGGCGACTCTTCTCCTCTTCCCAGCATGCACCAGAAGTATTCAAATGAGCTTCCAATCCCAGGTTTTGCGATGTCCTCTAACCAGCAAGACCCAGCAATTCCCAGCAATCGATGAGATTAAGGCGACTCTTTTCCTCTTCCCAGCATGCACCAGAAGTATTCAAATGAGCTTCCAATCCCAGGTTTTGCGATGTCCTCTAACCAGCGAGACCCAGCAATTCCCAGCAATCGATGAGATTAAGGCGACTCTTCTCCTCTTCCCAGCATGCACCAGAAATATTCAAATGAGCTTCCAATCCCAGGTTTTGCGATGTCCTCTAACCAGCGAGACCCAGCAATTCCCAGCAATCGATGAGATTAAGGCGACTCTTCTCCTCTTCCCAGCATGCACCAGAAATATTCAAATGAGCTTCCAATCCCAGGTTTAGATATGATATGATAAATTATTTTAGTAAGACATGACATGCATTTCAAGCTCCATTATTATTTATCAAGTGGGCATTGCAGGAGGTAATAAGTTATACTCTGTTCTCTAATTCACACATATTACAGCTTTTATGCAATAACCTTTCAAGAGAATGAGCATTAACAATAGAGATGAGCGAACAGTGTTCTATCGAACACATGTTCGATCGGATATCAGGGTGTTCGCCATGTTCGAATCGAATCGAACACCGCGTGGTAAAGTGCGCCAAAATTCGATTCCCCTCCCACCTTCCCTGGCGCCTTTTTTGCACCAATAACAGCGCAGGGGAGGTGGGACAGGAACTACGACACCGGGGGCATTGAAAAAAATTGGAAAAAGTCATTGGCTGCCGAAATCAGGTGACCTCCATTTTAGACGAATAGTGGATTTCAAATCCGGGTCATATGAGAATGTGAACTTTGTGACTATGAGACAGGGATAGCTGTACAGGCAGGGATAGCTAGGGATAACCTTTATTTAGGGGGGAATGTTATTAAAAATAACTTTTTGGGGCTCTATCGGGTGTGTAATTGTGATTTTTGTGAGATAAACTTTTTCCCATAGGGATGCATTGGCCAGCGCTGATTGGCCGAATTCCGTACTCTGGCCAATCAGTGCTGGCCAATGCATTCTATTAGCTTGATGAAGCAGAGTGTGCACAAGGGTTCAAGCGCACCCTCGGCTCTGATGTAGCAGAGCCGAGGCTGCACAAGGGTTCAAGCGCACCCTCGGCTCTGATGTAGGAGAGCCGAGGGTGCACTTGAACCCTTGTGCACCCTCAGCTCTGCTACATCAGAGCCGAGGGTGCGCTTGAACCCTTGTGCACACTCTGCTTCATCAAGCTAATAGAATGCATTGGCCAGCGCTGATTGGCCAATGTATTCTATTAGCCTGATGAAGTAGAGCTGAATGTGTGTGCTAAGCACACACATTCAGCTCTACTTCATCGGGCTAATAGAATGCATTGGCCAGCGCTGATTGGCCAGAGTATGGAACTCGACCAATCAGCGCTGGCTCTGCTGGAGGAGGCGGAGTCTAAGATCGCTCCACACCAGTCTCCATTCAGGTCCGACCTTAGACTCCGCCTCCTCCGGCAGAGCCAGCGCTGATTGGCCGAAGGCTGGCCAATGCATTCCTATGCGAATGCAGAGACTTAGCAGTGCTGAGTCAGTTTTGCTCAACTACACATCTGATGCACACTCGGCACTGCTACATCAGATGTAGCAATCTGATGTAGCAGAGCCGAGGGTGCACTAGAACCCCTGTGCAAACTCAGTTCACGCTAATAGAATGCATTGGCCAGCGCTGCTAAGCACACACATTCAGCACTGCTTCATCACGCCAATACAATGCATTAGCCAGTGCTGATTGGCCAGAGTACGGAATTCGGCCAATCAGCGCTGGCCAATGCATTCTATTAGCCCGATGAAGTAGAGCTGAATGTGTGTGCTAAGCACACACATTCAGCACTGCTTCATCACGCCAATACAATGCATTAGCCAGTGCTGATTGGCCAGAGTACGGAATTCGGCCAATCAGCGCTGGCTCTGCTGGAGGAGGCGGAGTCTAAGGTCGGACCTGAATGGAGACTGGTGTGGAGCGATCTTAGACTCCGCCTCCTCCAGCACAGCCAGCGCTGATTGGCCGAATTCCGTACTCTGGCCAATCAGCGCTGGCCAATGCATTCTATTAGCCCGATGAAGTAGAGCTGAATGTGTGTGCTAAGCACACACATTCAGCACTGCTTCATCACGCCAATACAATGCATTAGCCAGTGCTGATTGGCCAGAGTACGGAATTCGGCCAATCAGCGCTGGCTCTGCTGGAGGAGGCGGAGTCTAAGGTCGGACCTGAATGGAGACTGGTGTGGAGCGATCTTAGACTCCGCCTCCTCCAGCAGAGCCAGCGCTGATTGGCCGAATTCCGTACTCTGGCCAATCAGCACTGGCTAATGCATTGTATTGGCGTGATGAAGCAGTGCTGAATGTGTGTGCTTAGCACACACATTCAGCTCTACTTCATCGGGCTAATAGAATGCATTGGCCAGCGCTGATTGGCCGAATTCCGTACTCTGGCCAATCAGCACTGGCTAATGCATTGTATTGGCGTGATGAAGCAGTGCTGAATGTGTGTGCTTAGCACACACATTCAGCTCTACTTCATCGGGCTAATAGAATGCATTGGCCAGCGCTGATTGGCCGAATTCCGTACTCTGGCCAATCAGCACTGGCTAATGCATTGTATTGGCGTGATGAAGCAGTGCTGAATGTGTGTGCTTAGCACACACATTCAGCTCTACTTCATCGGGCTAATAGAATGCATTGGCCAGCGCTGATTGGCCGAATTCCGTACTCTGGCCAATCAGCACTGGCTAATGCATTGTATTGGCGTGATGAAGCAGTGCTGAATGTGTGTGCTTAGCACACACATTCAGCTCTACTTCATCGGGCTAATAGAATGCATTGGCCAGCGCTGATTGGCCGAATTCCGTACTCTGGCCAATCAGCACTGGCTAATGCATTGTATTGGCATGATGAAGCAGTGCTGAATGTGTGTGCTTAGCACACATATTCAGCTCTACTTCATCGGGCTAATAGAATGCATTGGCCAGCGCTGATTGGCCGAATTCCGTACTCTGGCCAATCAGCACTGGCTAATGCATTGTATTGGCGTGATGAAGCAGTGCTGAATGTGTGTGCTTAGCACACACATTCAGCTCTACTTCATCGGGCTAATAGAATGCATTGGCCAGCGCTGATTGGCCGAATTCCGTACTCTGGCCAATCAGCACTGGCTAATGCATTGTATTGGCGTGATGAAGCAGTGCTGAATGTGTGTGCTTAGCACACACATTCAGCTATACTTCATCGGGCTAATAGAATGCATTGGCCAGCGCTGATTGGCCAGAGTACGGAATTCGGCCAATCAGCGCTGGCTCTGCTGGAGGAGGCGGAGTCTAAGATCGCTCCACACCAGTCTCCATTCAGGTCCGACCTTAGACTCCGCCTCCTCCAGCAGAGCCAGCGCTGATTGGCCGAATTCCATACTCTGGCCAATCAGCACTGGCTAATGCATTGTATTGGCGTGATGAAGCAGTGCTGAATGTGTGTGCTTAGCACACACATTCAGCTCTACTTCATCGGGCTAATAGAATGCATTGGCCAGCGCTGATTGGCCGAATTCCATACTCTGGCCAATCAGCACTGGCTAATGCATTGTATTGGCGTGATGAAGCAGTGCTGAATGTGTGTGCTTAGCACACACATTCAGCTCTACTTCATCGGGCTAATAGAATGCATTGGCCAGCGCTGATTGGCCAGAGTACGGAATTCGGCCAATCAGCGCTGGCTCTGCTGGAGGAGGCGGAGTCTAAGATCGCTCCACACCAGTCTCCATTCAGGTCCGACCTTAGACTCCGCCTCCTCCAGCAGAGCCAGCGCTGATTGGCCGAATTCCGTACTCTGGCCAATCAGCACTGGCTAATGCATTGTATTGGCGTGATGAAGCAGTGCTGAATGTGTGTGCTTAGCACACACATTCAGCTCTACTTCATCGGGCTAATAGAATGCATTGGCCAGCGCTGATTGGCCGAATTCCGTACTCTGGCCAATCAGCACTGGCTAATGCATTGTATTGGCGTGATGAAGCAGTGCTGAATGAGTGTGCTTAGCACACACATTCAGCTCTACTTCATCGGGCTAATAGAATGCATTGGCCAATCAGCGCTGGCCAATGCATTCTATTAGCGTGAACTGAGTTTGCACAGGGGTTCTAGTGCACCCTCGGCTCTGCTACATCAGATTGCTACATCTGATGTAGCAGTGCCGAGTGTGCATCAGATGTGTAGTTGAGCAAAACTGACTCAGCACTGCTAAGTCTCTGCATTCGCATAGGAATGCATTGGCCAGCCTTCGGCCAATCAGCGCTGGCTCTGCCGGAGGAGGCGGAGTCTAAGGTCGGACCTGAATGGAGACTGGTGTGGAGCGATCTTAGACTCCGCCTCCTCCAGCAGAGCCAGCGCTGATTGGTCGAGTTCCGTACTCTGGCCAATCAGCACTGGCCAATGCATTTCTATGGGGAAAAGTTAGCTTGCGAAAATCGCAAACTGACAGGGATTTCCATGAAATAAAGTGACTTTTATGCCCCCAGACATGCTTCCCCTGCTGTCCCAGTGTCATTCCAGGGTGTTGGTATCATTTCCTGGGGTGTCATAGTGGACTTGGTGACCCTCCAGACACGAATTTGGGTTTCCCCCTTAACGAGTTTATGTTCCCCATAGACTATAATGGGGTTCGAAACCCATTCGAACACTCGAACAGTGAGCGGCTGTTCGAATCGAATTTCGAACCTCGAACATTTTAGTGTTCGCTCATCTCTAATTAACAACAAAAAAGAAATTGTTGAAACAAATTTAGGGGCTGAAGAAACAAAATAAATGTAAATAAATAATGTATAAGTAATTTATTAGAAATAAATTACTGAGCCTACTTCCACACATCAGCTGTAATGTCCATTTATTCATCTCAAAAGTCATTTTTCTCTTCTTATATGGTTCTTCTAACAAATGAATCTGAGTAAATGTAACATTGTTTACTAATGTATATTATCTTTGTTCCTTTCATAAAGTTTTAGCAAACATGACAAAACGTTTTATAGAGGTGCAGCAAACTTTTAGCTTGACATTTTCATCAGTTTTTGCTGTGTTCCATTTTAATCCAACAGCGATTACTGATTATTCTGAATCATAGTTGAGAATTGGTGAAAAAGGATTTAAAGGAAATTAGTAGAGTAACGATGATTAAGAATAAACATTAAGAGAAGAGCTGCACAGAAAAATCATTCATCAGTTTTGTGTGGACCGGCTCTTCAAATCCAAATATAGTTGTCACTTCAATACTGCAATCCTAGCCAGTAGTCAATTCAATGATGGCAAAATGACAAAATCAACTATTAAGTGGAAAAAACGGACAAAGTAAACGTCCAGAGTTTTGCGCAGGGAGAACATTGAGGAACATTTGTGAAGAATGCCTTTGTGACAAAAAGTAACTGTAAGGTCAAGGTCCACATAATGAAAAACAACTAAAAATTGTTGCAGAAAAAAACTGTGAACTCTCGTTCACTTTCTTACTATTGTAAAACACAATCCAAATATAAAGAAAAAGGTTTCTTCAGTTCACCCGATAATTTCTACTCAATTAATTCCACTCCTCTGGATGCACAGACAATAACCTCTGGACTCCAAAGTTCAAAGTTCAGGAAGAGTAAGATAAAACTCCAGCATCAAATCGACAAGACGTTGGTATTATCTAAAAATGTACTTTTAATTGTCATTTAAAAAAAAAATGAAATCAACAAGCAAAGTATTTGCAATTAGTTATCGTATGAGAAATATCATATATGGATTTCGAGATGTCATGTCTCTTACTCATAACATAAGCTATAAATAAGAGACATGGCGCCACAAAACGCAAAAGCAATACCTAATTGCAAACCCTTTGTCAATTTTTTTAATATAACAATTAAATTAATTATTTCAATTATTTTAACATTTAATTATTCTTGTCCATTCGATGCTGGGCGATATTGTAAAACACAATGTTTCTTTTCCTCTATGTTTTGCAGCAGTCAAAATTGCTGCATTTTTGCAACATGGTACCTTAGCCTAGGGCTAAAATTACACATATGTTCACATTTATTACTGAGTTCTGCTGGATTTAGAGCCAGATTTTGGTGCATGTCTGATGCAAAATTTCACATCCTATCTTATGTTATTTTTTCCAGACTTACTTGTCAAGAAAGCATGGCATTGAAAAGTGAGTGTTCTAAATTGTGACTTTACATGCCAGAATTGCGCCAAAATTCAAGCAACAAATTTGTCAAGAACACAACTAATAAATTGTATAAACTTTAAGATTAAATATGTACAAGATGTATCATCAAGCATCATCCTCTGTGATATATCTGACACATTCTAAGTAAGACAGTCTAGTATAATCTAAATCCAAGACAAAATTAGTTAGTTTTAATGCAGTTTTATAAGTTTTGGTTAAAAAAAAAAAAAGCATTGCAAACTATATGTTTTTTTTTTTTCCCCCAAAAGAAAGCTGTGTGTAAAACTATACTTACACAAGCTAGGTTGTTTGTAAGAGATTTATTAGTATTGTGTTATTGGATATGGAATCTTACACTTTCGGACAGTATGATTGTATATTCTACACCACATATATTAAAGAAATAGTCTAGTAAAATAAAAATATAGTTAAATAAATCGGCAGAAAAAAGCAAGTCAATGGTGCACTGAATATTGGTACAATAGATTATGCAATGTGAAACTCAAACAAGGCTGAAGTCTTGCATCACAATTATTCTGATTAACAGAAATTATACAGTGTATATTCAACACATATAAAAAGTCATAGTAAAGATGTATTAATAGCATGGTGTACAATTCTACATATTTGGACAATTTACAACATATATTACTTATTTTGTACCTTCTGTGAGCCTGCCTGTCTGCTCAGCACTTCCACCAGGTAAAATCTTGGCAATGTAGGCTCCAATCTCTCCCTGACTTACAGGAATTTCTTTCCCTCCAACAATCCGTATTCCAAATCCATTTCCTAATAAGTAAACAAAAAAACAAGAAGTTGATGCATATTTCATGAAGGATGGCAAGTATATGTTCGAAATACATTTTTCCCACATTGACCTTACCTTCTAGTTTACAAGATTGTTCCTATATCTCTTCATGACTTTATTAGGAAGTGACTGTATGGCCATTTCTCTAACAGAAATCAAGTTTTTCTGATATAAAGAAGTTTATGAAAAGTAAAAAAAAGGTCTCCACTGGATCTGTGATCGAATCATCAGCAAGACACTGGGGGAGGGGGTCACCCAATTAACATATAAATCTCACAAAATCTAATCTCAAACTGAGCTGGTCATTACTTATATAAAAGATAAAACATTAGATCATAAACAAGTAAATACAATAAATTAAATGCTATATCTGCAAAAAACCAAACAAAAAACAAAACACTGTTCTGTTATAGTAAACAACTGGTAATGATGGTGGGGCCTCGACATAACACTGAATGTGAATATACCTCTAAAGAGTATATAAACCACGTAAAAGATCTCAAATAAACATAGAAAGCCACAGATAGATGTGTTCAATAAATAGAACGCTACAACTCTGTACCAAATGTAAGGCAGTTGTCTGTCCTAAATTCTATAACAGGGGATATTGATATACAGTCATATTAATAGATATCAAATACAATCACAACCATGTGCCCCAAACTCCAGCAGATACTGTAGTCAAGTATAGTGTCCAAACTGTATACTAGATATTAGGAAAGTGGAGATGCCAATGCATGATTGATGAGAAAAAAGAAGGAGGTTGATAAATCTAACAGTCTATAATAGATCCCACATGTTAGAACAAATCATCTCCAATTTGTGAATAGATTTATTGGTGGCAATAGATACATATATCAAATGCAAAAAAAATAGAAAAAAGTTTTTCAGCTCACCCTTGTATGCAGAGATATCGACTAGTAGTAATGAATTCGGGGTGCACGGCACGCTCTATTCCTTGAGCGTGGCAAGATCCAGTAGAAAAAGAGAAATTCGCCGGCAGCTCTCCGTGAATAAGATATAACTTTTATTATAAACACATCTTAAAATGACAAAAAATAGATGCAAGTCATAAATCAAAAAAAGAAAAAGAAGAAAAATTCCCCCTAAAAAAATGCAGACGCGTTTCGGAATGTCTGTTCCTTCCTCATATTTTAAGATGTGTTTATAATAAAAGTTATATCTTATTCACGGAGAGCTGCCGGCGAATTTCTCTTTTTCTACTACATATATCAAATAGTAAAAAAGTGGCCTGATAAATTTCTTTGGTAAACATATTTTGGTCCTACCGCAGGCTCCTTCCTCAGTGGCACACTCATACAATGGCTAGATGTGAAAAATGTCATATTTCTTTTTATATCTTGCCATTTGATGACTATATATGCCCCCGAAGAAGGAGCCTCAGCCTCCATAGCACCAAAATACATTTAGCAAAGAATTTTAGTCACTTCTTTACTCTTTGATTCTTTTCATCTATAGCCACAAATAAATCTACCCACAAATTGATTATTATGCGTTATAGCATGTGTTGATCTATTATGGACTGTTAGAATTATCTACATCTGCTGTGAATGTCTAATAATATCCCTAATCTTTTGAAGCTAAATGGCTATCCAGAACTGTGGAACTATTGCACACACTATGTGTGTGTTTCATCTACTGCACATGTGCTAAAGGGAACAACAGGTGACCGCTGGGGCCTTCCCTTCTCATTATGCCTGTACTGGTGTTTCCATTAACCCTTAAGTACTATCATGGTGTCTATCACAATGATATGTGTATTATAGACACCATGATAGTACTTAAGGGTTAAAATGGAGCCCCGGAAAGAACTTTTTAATGGAGAGGTAAGTGGCATGACTGGGCTAATATGTAATATACAGTTTAGACACCATATATGACCATCTGCTAAAGTTTTGGACACAAGGTTGCTATTATATTTTATTGCTATTCATATAACTGTTTGCCAATATTGCCCTTTATGGAAGGGAATTTTGAATAGACAACTGCCTTATAATTGGTACATTGAGTGGCGGCATTTTATTTATTGGACGCATCTATTTGTGGCTTTATATGTTTATTTGACACTTTTTATGCGACTAGTTTGCTATTTAAAGGTGTTACATTCACACTTAATGGTTTGGAAAGGGCTCTGACATAACTACCAGTTATTTAATATAAGGGAATAGAGTTTTATGGCAGATAACATATTTCATGCTATTATATTTAATAGTCTATGATCTAATAAATTATTAAATCTTTTACGTACCTAAACCTGGGGATATCAACCAAATACAAAGACAATTGTTAAATAACTATGCTTCAGAAAAGTAAAATAATTCTAAGAAATCTATATCTCTTTACCAACTGAAGAGATTTCTTTATGCCATCATATTAATAACACAGTATAGTGTATAATATCCCTTATTTATATTTCTCTGTACGGAAATGCATTGGACATCTTTTTTTTTGGCACCAGGTACACTTTTTAGTTATACCGTTTTTGGGAAATGTCTATTGAAAGTCAAACAGTCAGAAATGTAGTATTGTCATATACCGCAATTATCATATGGAATATACACAATATTTCTTTCTAGACTTGCGGCTATGATACTAATTGCAAAAAGTAATTATTAATGATGCTGACACACTGTAACAGGTGCTAAATATATTCACTATGGATTATACCAAGGTAGGGAACAGCATCAAAACATATTTTAAATATTCATATCCCACAATCACCAGGTGTTTCTTCCTATTTAGAATTGCTTGAAAATGTCAAAGTAGTAATTTGTACGTGTTCATTACTACCTTGTGTAAAGGTCAAAACTATATTGTTCATTTGCCTGCACAATATCTCATTAACTGCCGTAGGTAACCTGCATATAACAAAGCAGTACAAATGCAAACAACAAAATAGAGTCCACTACACATACTAAGAGCTTGCTGAACCATAAAATATAGGGAAATGAATACACAGTAAGAGTGGTTTCATACATAGAGTTTTTTGTAACAATGTCACTGCTGCCAACACCAGACATGTATCCATCAGGAAAGCAAAGTGTAAGTACTGCCATTATACATCCCAATTCTGTTGGATACACCTCTGGCTTTGGATAAAAAAACAGCATGAAAAATATATGCATAGTCACTTCTCTAAATCCGTAATATCTCGCCAGTCTTTATTTACCTAACCCATGCAAATAATTTGTCACCTTCAGCTTCAATTTGACATAAGGTTAAACTTAGTAATTTAGTGATATTATACACTAGATAATTAGTTATTTGTAATTTATTGACATGCTAGATACTTTCTCTAACACAACATCATGACTGGGATACATATAGACCTATATCATCTGTTTCTATTCTTCACCATTACTCTGCTTTCTGTCAGTGAAATGAATCATTCTTATTACATAATATGTTTATATTATATGTGATATGTAATATAATATGTATTAATTCTGTAAACAATGTACACTAATTTAATCTATTGATAGTACGGTACAGTCAGTGGTACCTTGGAGCCCACACGTGGAACTCATTCTTGGGGCCCACATTACAGTTACATTCAAATATTACCTGCCTCCCATTTATTTTCAGTATTGGCTTACTACCTAGCCTTTGTCTTAAATTAGGGCCCCCTTAACTCTTGTGATGGTGACTATGAATATGGAGTCCAGGGGGGAGGATAGTGGTCAATTTGTTTTGTGCCTATTAATTATCTCAGACACCCAATGCATCTAGATATAATAAATTGGTTAATTTGTTAAATTTTCTAGTCAGTTTATTATATGGGTGCATAGGCTGTGTGTGATCCTATAGAGCAGTGTGTATACTGTACCATGCTCCACTGATGCAGGGGTTAGGTGCTAGAAGCCCACTGTGGGCCAGTCCAAATTTGAGTACCATACAGGGAGGTAAATAATTGTTTGATTTTATGTTTTAGCTATTTAACTATTAAATAAAGGAAAAAAAAACATAATTGATAAAATCATAAGATGTCACATCTACTGTCAATTAACTACAAGTTGATTACAGTTTTAATAAAAAAAAAAATTTTCATGAAAAAAAAGTTACCTGATACTGTATGGTCCTTTGGATCTCTTTGCAGTTTAATTCTTGTATGAGGAAATGGGTAGTGAATAGGCTTTCCATTCATCTGGTGGGTAAGAAGCAAACATAATAAATAGTGTATTGGCGTACAGAAGACTACTGAAAAGACTTACAATAACTGATTCATGTTCAGGATCTATCTAGTCTGTATAATCATTTTTAAAATACATATATTCACTAAAAAACTTGACTTATAATATAAAATAATATATAAACTAGTGGGCAAAGTTGCTGAAAGATGAGATTTATCCTTTATATAATTAGACATCAGTCAATCTGATATGAGCTTAAAAGGACTACCCCACAATATACATGTGTCTCCTATCCAAAATATATGAGATAACTGTCCTATTGCGGGGGTTTGACTGCTGGGACCTCCAGAGTTCAGGAAAAAGCAAGTTTGCTACTTTCCTTATTGCTCCACGTGAATTGAGGTGATGCAACTACATCTCCATCCCAACAGTCCCTTACAAATGAATGAATTGGTGGCCACACCTGAGCATCACTGTTCCATTCACATGGAACATTCAGGAGATCTTGCAGAACCTTATAATTCTGATCTCCACTGGCATTCATTACATGAATATGTAGATCAGTTTGTCCATCAAGCTATTCTTCCTATAATATACTCAATTTCACTGACACCATTCTGTCTTATATTGAAAACAGAACTGTAACAAACGTATAAAGATTGTTTCTATAAGTGTCCAGGAGTTCAGTTATTCACACCTCCTCCCTTCACGGTCCAGACTGTAAGCTACAGAAGGAAACTACTTCTGTTATTCTGATCTGTTAGCTAAGCTCCAATTCCTAACAAAATAGAGATCAGCAGGAAATTAACCCCTGTTCTCTTAAGAATGTTTACAAAACTGTTTCAAGAATATGCAGATAGTTATGAAGACTGGCAAAGAAAGTGGACAAGTTCTGCTTTTGGTTATTTTTCTTTATCTTTGGTGCCACTTACTTTGCTATGTACTTTGTATAAGAGTATAGGGTGCTGTGTTATGCATACAAAAATATTTGGGACATGGAAAAAACATTAAAACATTTTTATATGGCTTCTTTTATTTCGGTATCTAAATGTGGGGTTAGTAAATATGTTACTGGGTTGCGGCTGTTCATTAGCATCTTTCTCTGAAGACAGTTATGAAGTATATGAGTAAGAGGGACAGGCAATTTAATGCATTTCCAGTCAACAGTTTAGGAGGGGATAAGTGGGTTTTATATTTAGCTCCTTATGTTTTCTAATGACACATATTTAAATATGTTGGCCTTATTTCTAGATAGCTATCAAATTACATAAGATCTGGTTCCTTAGTAAAGGGGTGTAAAGATTGAGAGTCCTCAGTAGTTGATACCTTTTTTAATGGCTAACAAAAAATGATAGATTGCAAGCTTTCGGCTTTCCTGGTACTAAAAGGAAATTTCAAAAGCCAAAAGGTAGAAGGTTTTTTTCTTATAGTAAAGGGGTGTCGTATATTTAGTATGAAGAGTGTAAACCAGCACGTGTCAGATTTTCCAGCATCTTACTTGTTCTTGTGCATGAGTCGGTCTAGAGTGAGATAATTTGTCAGGTAGTTTTCTCTCAATTCCATGCCCATTTTCCAGTCGGGATTCTCTAGGCTTGTCAAACCAATCTGTTTCTTCACGACGAAGATGATAGGCTTTGGAAATCAATGTAACATTAATATTTCTATTTCAAGTATTATAGAGGGAAGGAAGAAGAAGAAGACTTCTATGAGGCAGTCATGCAAAAGACCAACCATGCAGCTTAGGTCGTGATTAGAAGTACACATACAGGCAAGCAGATCTGCGGTCTACTGTACAGTCGCAAAGCAAAAATAAGTTAGTTTACTGCATTTTTACAAAAAAATTGCCATGCCATTAGTGTAATGGAACTGAACATTTCATAATCATTTTTATTGGGTGCAGTGAGAGGTGACCTCATGTATACAGTAATTTGTGAAGACTGAAATGAGCTAAACATGAAAAAGGTGAGATTTTTCCAAAAATATTATAATTGACACATAACATCAATAGCAAAAACAATATACCAGTTATTTATATCCCCAGCAAAAAGTGTATAGCATATGTTTTATAAATATTGTTATGTTATATTAATCCATTGTAAGCCATCGAGTTTTTATATTTGATTACATGTTCATATTCTACTTAGTACATAGAATATGCATTTTGCATGTAAAAATATACAGATATAATTAGTAGTAATTAGTGAAAATTAGTGGAATGGCCATTGATTACGCAAAGACATTACCTGAATGTATAAAACATCCAAAGCTTTGGTACTTATTTTATTTTTATGCATGAAGCATTTTATACAAGAAAGCCTACAGTTCTGACTAATACTAACTACTAACAGTAATTTAACAGTAACCACTGTAAGAGGCAGCTATCTTAAAGGTAGTCCACCTAAGTATATAATTAAGGCTTCCATATTTGTTTTTTCTTTATATATGTACCTATTGAGCCATCGTTGAAAGCCCATAGCGTATAGGAAATCATTAAAAACAAACAAATAAGGGCATTTCCACATTAAGGAGACCTGAGAGGGCTTAAATGGAATTTATCATCTATATTATTATTTTTTATTAATTGAGAGATATTACGCTGTCTAATTTGGTTTTAATTATCCATTATAGATTTTGTTATTCAATTTTTATACATGTACATGAGGGCTGTTATCTTGCCTTAGCTACTGTTAACAGTATTTAGACATATGCTTTTTCAGAAACCGCATGGCTCATAGACACAGTAGTCTGGAGATTCATTAAGGTCTACTAAAGCGTTTTCTAGACTTGTTGTGACCAGTGCAGGTAAAGCGAAACAGAAAAACTGTGCACTTCCGCTACTGTGAGTGGTGATTATTTTATTATCTGTATATGTGTTTTCCTTTGTAATCCTGCTTATACTAATAATAAGATGACATCTGTATAGGACTCTACAGAGCAGGAAGTATTAGTCTATTATTAAACATAGTAGCCAGAGTGAAAACTGCAGGATTTTGGTTTTATTTTTTTAATACAGAAATTGACATGGGAAATTTAAGAGAATCACCAAAAATTTAGTAAAAAAAGTAGTTGAGGTTAGAAACAAACTTTCAGTAGATGAAAAACAATGTGGACTAAATGGTTTGTGTGGTCTTTTTTTTTTTTTTTTTGCTACCAATTGTCTATGTTTATGTGTTTTTAAGTTCTTAAGAAATATAAGTTTAATATAAAGGATGGTTTTAAAAAAATAGGTATTTGTCTGATGTATGAACCAGCAATATCAAGAATCTCACTAGAAAGAAAATTACATGTATCAAATATTTGATTGAAGGAGGCTCAACTCCCAGCACCCCCTACCATCCCACTGAAGGAGCTGCAGACAAGCCATACATTTTATTTGGCTGGAAAAACTACTTAAGGCTAACGCCCCATATTGCAGAAAAGCTGCTCATCTTGCTGCATTTTTATGAGTCAAAGTAAGGAGTGAATTTAGAAGAAGTTAGAAGTATAAAAAGCTTCCTATATAGTTCATATTCCTGTTGAAGCCAATCTTAGCTACAGCTTAAAAAAATTAAGCAAAGTCTGCAACAAAAAAGATCTTTAGATCTTTAAACATTCCATTGTCATTATTCCATATTGTGTATTTTTATAATCCTGTTTACATTTTTCTAAAGTCTTTATTCCTTCATTTACATCCCTCTTCACTAACAACTCTTTTCAACGTAAAATGAATTCACTTTGTTACATATGGGAAGAAATAAATTAAAATATATTTTATCAACTATCTTGTTTTTCTTCTTTAACTACACTGATCTCTCTGATAGGACTTGGTGCAGTGGTGTAGTACTGAATGGTGCATACTGTAGCTTGTGTCCTCGATTATGTCACATTTTATGAAAAAAAAATAAATTACTTTATATTGACCAAGAGTTCTAGATAGCAACTTCCTTTTGCTATATTTGTTGTTATTACAAGGAAAAAGTTAATAGGAAACCTCTTAACCTGTAAAGTGGCACTTTCAGTATGCATATTGAATGTACTGTAACTATTACACAATAGGATATCATTTTAATATGACCATGATAAGTTATCGAATTGAGAATTACTCTTTGTAGCAGAATTTCTCTTTTTGTCATGCTAACCTGAAGGGTCCTTAATGAGGGATACCCCATGATACTCATAGTCAAGTTTTATTTATTGTTGTATAAAACAGACAGAATAACTGTCGAAATTCTAATACAATGCATTTTGCATTTTTACTTTTAACTGTAAACAACTAAAAAGTTTCTACTAAGGGTGGGTTCACATCTATGCCCAGTCTCTGCTTTAGCCAATCTAGCAGATTCCCGTCTTCTGCCCTGAGAAACTGGACAGGGGACAGAAACCCGGCGGTCAGTTGTCAAACCCATTCACTTGCAAAGTGACCACCCGTGAGTGTCTTCTGCCTCTCCGCAGTGAAACCATTTTTTTTTTTTAACTGCACTAAAAGTCCTGCATGTCCGACTTTGTGTCTGGCTTAAAAAAAATACTGTTTCACCATGGAGAGGCTGAAGATGCACATGGGCGGTCACTTTGCAAACCCATTCAAGTGAAGGGGTATGAAAACTGACCGCCGGGTTTCCGTCCCCTGTCCAGTTTCTCAGGGCAGAGGATGGAAACCGCCAGATTGGCTAAATTGGAGACCGCGGACAGGTGTGAGCCCGCCCTAACGAAAAAGTATATTATCAATATTATAAATTGGATTTAGCATTCAAGAATTCTCCAGTACCATGTTCACTATGTTCACATTATGTTTGTGATGTTCATGTTAACATGCTAAATTCATCCACAACATTCATTTCATTAGTCATTGGATGACAAAAGAGTGCCAGGATGGTATACTACATAAAGAAAAGTATGGAACAGCATAGAAGACTATACTATTCCATTGAATGGTATCCATTAATAAATAAAAAATATTCCTTACGCAGGCTTCAAATGGAAGCCATAAACAAGATGTGAACAAAGTTTACAATGCAGAATTGAAGCACGAGCATTGAGTGTGGTTTTAACTCAGCTCACAGTTGTAACAGAACCAGTAACTTTAAGGCAAAAAGCAATAGCTGTGTTTGTACTGTAATTGTGATATTACATATAAAAATCTAAAACCTGTTGGATATTTATTATATTTCATATGGTTAAAAATCTCTTTAAAAAAAAGGTCTGTTTAAATATATTATCCTGTATTCAAAAAGGATGGATGTGTGCTAAATATTATATATTGTACCGTAACACTAAGAAGCACCCTTTAAAAAATGATATTTTGTAAATTTGCCATGCAGTAAAATAAAATATGCTCAATATTATGGTTTATGCTTTTTATATAATTTTAAGAACTTCTAAAAGTCACATTTGATTTTGTGTTTCAAAGCATACGAAAAGTGCTGGTAAAAATATTATCCCCCAACTCTACCAATGTAATCTCAATAAGTACTTTAGGAATTTGAATTTCAAAGACCATCTCTAAAATTGAAATGTAAGTACCATACAGTAAATCAGAACATCTTTGTTAAGAGTTTCTTAATGAATAAAATGCCTTACCACAAATGGACCAGTATTGCATGTTTTCCACACACCTAAATATACATAGAGAGTTCAAACCCTTTGGTGGATATCACTTGGAGGTGCAAACCACTATGAACAAATGAGGTGAAAGACAATCTAATGATGTACATTATGGGACTTTTGTTGCATCATTCATTTCATTTGCATTGTCATACAATTTAGTTTTGTCCTCTATAAGATATGGAATTTTAAGCTGCTTCAGCAAATGTAAATTCTGTAATATGTAATAAGGATAGTCAAGTAGGTACTTTAATATATTCACATCTTCTTTTATGAACAAGTATAGTATTTTTAGGGACAATTAATAAAAAGGTTTTATGCATAATATATATATATTTTTTACAATATAGTTATTTAAATACATTCGTAACATTTGTTACCTCATTATGTTAAACCATACAGTTTAATAGTGTTTGAAGACTTCTTTGTAATTGTAGCTTAATTTGTTATCTCACTGCTATTATTAGAAGTACCTGCCTTCATTTATACATAAATTTTCTATAAATCAATACATTCCAGTAAGTTCTTATTAAAGAACAAAACCAACATGCAATACAAAGACATACAGTACACAGACTCTACGAGACTGGCAACAGAAGACTCCTACCATCATTAAAGGAATTGTCTGGAGGTTACCCAAAACAAACAGAGAAAACATTCATTTACCAACAGACACATTGCTCACATCACATTTTTAGCCACATTGTCAGAACAGTTAATGGCAAGAATTCAGAGATTTTGCGATAGGTTCCATAATGTAGACCTCTGAATCATATAAGAGCAGTATGAGGGAAATACACAGAAATACTGAAAATAAATTCTTATAGGGGTTCATTTTAATAAAATATTGCATAGAAGTCTATCGTGCCAATAAACCTGCTAGTGTGGCAGTAGATGATAGCATTTGTACACACAGTCAAGTCTAGTACTTATTGCATTGGATTCAATAAAAGGTTGTCTCTCTGTGGTTAGAAGCGAGTATAAGGTACCATTCGGATAGAACTATTGGATCCATGGTATGTACCGTATTTTTCGGACTATAAGACGCACCGGACCATAAGATGCACCAAGGTTTTAGAGGAGGAAAATAGGGGAAAAGAAAATTTGGAGCAAAAACATAATAATATAATATTTAACCAATGTAAATAGAACCGGGGGTTTTCGGACACAGGGATACCAAATGTGTATGTGTTTCAACAGTAATGTTTTTGTTTTATATGTATTCTAGGGATACAGGGGTGATTTGAACAACATATATATATATATATATATGTATATATATATATATATATATATATATATTAGAGATGAGCGAACAGTGTTCTATCGAACACATGTTCGATCGGATATCAGGGTGTTCGCCATGTTCGAATCGAATCGAACACCACGTGGTAAAGTGCGCCAAAATTCGATTCCCCTCCCACCTTCCCTGGCGCCTTTTTTGCACCAATAACAGCGCAGGGGAGGTGGGACAGGAACTACGACACTGGGGGCATTGAAAAAAATTGGAAAAAGTCATTGGCTGCCGAAATCAGGTGACCTCCATTTTAGACGAATAGTGGATTTCAAATCCGGGTCATATGAGAATGTGAACTTTGTGACTATGAGACAGGGATAGCTGTACAGGCAGGGATAGCTAGGGATAACCTTTATTTAGGGGGGAATGTAATTAAAAATAACTTTTTGGGGCTCTATCGGGTGTGTAATTGTGATTTTTGTGAGATAAACTTTTTCCCATAGGGATGCATTGGCCAGCGCTGATTGGCCGAATTCCGTACTCTGGCCAATCAGTGCTGGCCAATGCATTCTATTAGCTTGATGAAGCAGAGTGTGCACAAGGGTTCAAGCGCACCCTCGGCTCTGATGTAGCAGAGCCGAGGCTGCACAAGGGTTCAAGCGCACCCTCGGCTCTGATGTAGGAGAGCCGAGGGTGCACTTGAACCCTTGTGCACCCTCAGCTCTGCTACATCAGAGCCGAGGGTGCGCTTGAACCCTTGTGCACACTCTGCTTCATCAAGCTAATAGAATGCATTGGCCAGCGCTGATTGGCCAATGTATTCTATTAGCCTGATGAAGTAGAGCTGAATGTGTGTGCTAAGCACACACATTCAGCTCTACTTCATCGGGCTAATAGAATGCATTGGCCAGCGCTGATTGGCCAGAGTACGGAACTCGACCAATCAGCGCTGGCTCTGCTGGAGGAGGCGGAGTCTAAGATCGCTCCACACCAGTCTCCATTCAGGTCCGACCTTAGACTCCGCCTCCTCCGGCAGAGCCAGCGCTGATTGGCCGAAGGCTGGCCAATGCATTCCTATGCGAATGCAGAGACTTAGCAGTGCTGAGTCAGTTTTGCTCAACTACACATCTGATGCACACTCGGCACTGCTACATCAGATGTAGCAATCTGATGTAGCAGAGCCGAGGGTGCACTAGAACCCCTGTGCAAACTCAGTTCACGCTAATAGAATGCATTGGCCAGCGCTGATTGGCCAATGCATTCTATTAGCCCGATGAAGTAGAGCTGAATGTGTGTGCTAAGCACACACATTCAGCACTGCTTCATCACGCCAATACAATGCATTAGCCAGTGCTGATTGGCCAGAGTACGGAATTCGGCCAATCAGCGCTGGCTCTGCTGGAGGAGGCGGAGTCTAAGGTCGGACCTGAATGGAGACTGGTGTGGAGCGATCTTAGACTCCGCCTCCTCCAGCAGAGCCAGCGCTGATTGGTCGAGTTCCGTACTCTGGCCAATCAGCGCTGGCCAATGCATTCTATTAGCCCGATGAAGTAGAGCTGAATGTGTGTGCTTAGCACACACATTCAGCTCTACTTCATCAGGCTAATAGAATACATTGGCCAATCAGCGCTGGCCAATGCATTCTATTAGCTTGATGAAGCAGAGTGTGCACAAGGGTTCAAGCGCACCCTCGGCTCTGATGTAGCAGAGCCGAGGCTGCACAAGGGTTCAAGTGCACCCTCGGCTCTCCTACATCAGAGCCGAGGGTGCGCTTGAACCCTTGTGCAGCCTCGGCTCTGCTACATCAGAGCCGAGGGTGCGCTTGAACCCTTGTGCACACTCTGCTTCATCAAGCTAATAGAATGCATTGGCCAGCACTGATTGGCCAGAGTACGGAATTCGGCCAATCAGCGCTGGCCAATGCATTCTATTAGCCCGATGAAGTAGAGCTGAATGTGTGTGCTAAGCACACACATTCAGCACTGCTTCATCACGCCAATACAATGCATTAGCCAGTGCTGATTGGCCAGAGTACGGAATTCGGCCAATCAGCGCTGGCTCTGCTGGAGGAGGCGGAGTCTAAGATCGCTCCACACCAGTCTCCATTCAGGTCCGACCTTAGACTCCGCCTCCTCCAGCAGAGCCAGCGCTGATTGGCCGAATTCCGTACTCTGGCCAATCAGCACTGGCTAATGCATTGTATTGGCTTGATGAAGCAGTGCTGAATGTGTGTGCTTAGCACACACATTCAGCTCTACTTCATCGGGCTAATAGAATGCATTGGCCAGCGCTGATTGGCCGAATTCCGTACTCTGGCCAATCAGCACTGGCTAATGCATTGTATTGGCTTGATGAAGCAGTGCTGAATGTGTGTGCTTAGCACACACATTCAGCTCTACTTCATCGGGCTAATAGAATGCATTGGCCAATCAGCGCTGGCCAATGCATTCTATTAGCGTGAACTGAGTTTGCACAGGGGTTCTAGTGCACCCTCGGCTCTGCTACATCAGATTGCTACATCTGATGTAGCAGTGCCGAGTGTGCATCAGATGTGTAGTTGAGCAAAACTGACTCAGCACTGCTAAGTCTGCATTCGCATAGGAATGCATTGGCCAGCCTTCGGCCAATCAGCGCTGGCTCTGCCGGAGGAGGCGGAGTCTAAGGTCGGACCTGAATGGAGACTGGTGTGGAGCGATCTTAGACTCCGCCTCCTCCAGCAGAGCCAGCGCTGATTGGCCGAATTCCGTACTCTGGCCAATCAGCACTGGCTAATGCATTGTATTGGCTTGATGAAGCAGTGCTGAATGTGTGTGCTTAGCACACACATTCAGCTCTACTTCATCGGGCTAATAGAATGCATTGGCCAGCGCTGATTGGCCGAATTCCGTACTCTGGCCAATCAGCACTGGCTAATGCATTGTATTGGCTTGATGAAGCAGTGCTGAATGTGTGTGCTTAGCACACACATTCAGCTCTACTTCATCGGGCTAATAGAATGCATTGGCCAATCAGCGCTGGCCAATGCATTCTATTAGCGTGAACTGAGTTTGCACAGGGGTTCTAGTGCACCCTCGGCTCTGCTACATCAGATTGCTACATCTGATGTAGCAGTGCCGAGTGTGCATCAGATGTGTAGTTGAGCAAAACTGACTCAGCACTGCTAAGTCTGCATTCGCATAGGAATGCATTGGCCAGCCTTCGGCCAATCAGCGCTGGCTCTGCCGGAGGAGGCGGAGTCTAAGGTCGGACCTGAATGGAGACTGGTGTGGAGCGATCTTAGACTCCGCCTCCTCCAGCAGAGCCAGCGCTGATTGGCCGAATTCCGTACTCTGGCCAATCAGCACTGGCTAATGCATTGTATTGGCTTGATGAAGCAGTGCTGAATGTGTGTGCTTAGCACACACATTCAGCTCTACTTCATCGGGGTAATAGAATGCATTGGCCAGCGCTGATTGGCCGAATTCCGTACTCTGGCCAATCAGCACTGGCTAATGCATTGTATTGGCTTGATGAAGCAGTGCTGAATGTGTGTGCTTAGCACACACATTCAGCTCTACTTCATCGGGCTAATAGAATGCATTGGCCAATCAGCGCTGGCCAATGCATTCTATTAGCGTGAACTGAGTTTGCACAGGGGTTCTAGTGCACCCTCGGCTCTGCTACATCAGATTGCTACATCTGATGTAGCAGTGCCGAGTGTGCATCAGATGTGTAGTTGAGCAAAACTGACTCAGCACTGCTAAGTCTGCATTCGCATAGGAATGCATTGGCCAGCCTTCGGCCAATCAGCGCTGGCTCTGCCGGAGGAGGCGGAGTCTAAGGTCGGACCTGAATGGAGACTGGTGTGGAGCTATCTTAGACTCCGCCTCCTCCAGCAGAGCCAGCGCTGATTGGTCGAGTTCCGTACTCTGGCCAATCAGCACTGGCCAATGCATTTCTATGGGGAAAAGTTAGCTTGCGAAAATCGCAAACTGACAGGGATTTCCATGAAATAAAGTGACTTTTATGCCCCCAGACATGCTTCCCCTGCTGTCCCAGTGTCATTCCAGGGTGTTGGTATCATTTCCTGGGGTGTCATAGTGGACTTGGTGACCCTCCAGACACGAATTTGGGTTTCCCCCTTAACGAGTTTATGTTCCCCATAGACTATAATGGGGTTCGAAACCCATTCGAACACTCGAACAGTGAGCGGCTGTTCGAATCGAATTTCGAACCTCGAACATTTTAGTGTTCGCTCATCTCTAATATATATATATATATAAATTTTGAACTCGCAATCATTTGATTGCAAGTCCCATAGACTTACTATTGAGGCTGGTCAGGGGAGGCTCCCGCGTGGCACAGTAACAGGTCGACTAGTAGTAACACCAGTAGTAGTAATGCCTGATCACGGGCATTAGCTCTTAAGACTTGTGGCCACCATAGCTATTGGGTCTCCTGTACAGCAGAGACTTGGTAGCTATGGCAACCACTCTGCAGGAGCGGCCACCATCTTTAAGACCCCCCCAGTCCAGTACTTCACATGTCTTCAGAGCGCCCTGTGCCCCCCTGCACTCTCCGGTTCCCTAGACTAGTATTGTAGAGATGCAGGGAGTAGGCGAGGCTTGGTGCAGCTGGAGAGTGTGGGCAGGCAGACGTGAGTGCATCACTCACGTCTCCCCTCCCAGTACCCGCCCCAACTCTCCTAACTCTATAATACTAGTCTAGGGAGGCGGGGCGCAGGGCGCTCTGAAGCCACATAAAGGACAGAGGACCGGACCAGCAGTGGGCAGCGGCAGCAGATAAGTTGAGCGATGTTCACCAGTAGATAGATATTATTGTACATAGACAAGTCAATGTACAGTAGTATCTATCTACTTGTGAACTTGCCTTGCCATCCTCACAGCAGCGCAGCACACAGTGATTTACCTGCTGCATTCGGACTATAAGATGCACCCCCATTTTCCTCCCATATTTGGAGGAAAAGAGGCGCGTCTTATAGTCCGAAAAATACGGTAACTGTCTGTTTTTCAGAAAATAACATTTAGACCCCCATGGATCTATTGAACAAATCCTATATAGCTGTACTGTATATAGCTATAGGGCTAAAGGTTTGATTTAAAATAAATATGGAGATCTATAGGTCACAGCTGTAATGCAGTCATTTTTAATGTGGGTACAAAATTTCCTTCTGAGTGTGGCTCAACCCTGTTTCTACATACATTGGGGCAGATTTACTTATACACATTCAATAAGAGACTATGGCTTATACAACAAGGGGGTGGTTGTACAAGTTTCTATAACAAAGTATGCTAGCTAATAGGTGGTATAAAGTCGGCTAGGCAGTCTAAAGATGCCCCATAATTTAATATCCAGCATTGTGATAAATCAAACATATTTTAAGATTGTCTGGTCTAAACATGTCTAAATTAGACAGGGTTAGTAAATTTGCCCTTTTCTAGAATTTTGCTTTAAAAAAAAAAAAAAATAAACCCAAAAAGTCTATTTTGAAAAAGTCCTTGTTCTTTATCAAATACATTTTCTCCTGGAAATACCATGAAAGTAGTCTATCCCTTGTCAGAAAAATTAGTTTTTTTGTTTATTTTTTTTTTAGAAATATAGTCAATTATTTAGCAATATATGTGAAAAGACTGTTTACAGTGAATTTATCAGCAGTTTTGGTGTTTAAAGCAATTGAAGGGAATCTTGTAAGGATGCTTCTACACGTTCCAAAGACTTCTTTCTTACTTTGCACTACAACTCTATTTTCATGAAAATTAGTGTTTTACTCTTAAGCAATTAGCTGAAAAGGGGCTTTAGAGTACGTTGCTTTCTGCTATAGACAGCCGTCCCTAAGTGCTTCAACACCTTCCACCCCTCCAAATGCTAGAGTGACATCTCCCACCTTGTCTGCATTTAGGATTGGTTATCTGGGGTAGAGAGCAAAGCTTTAACAAGTGAAGAAATGTCACTAAAGCCCTTTTTAGTTAATCCTCATAAGAAAATTTAACTTTTTATGAATATGGAGCAGCAATGCAAAATAAGAAAGGCATATTTGGAAAGAATAGAAGCAAGCACTCCACATTTATTAGTTTGGTATCAATTTCACTGCTGATTGGCTCCCTTTAAACATACCTAGGTCAAAGGTCATACTAGTTGCAAGACTGAAGAAAATAACTCCTAATACTCCTACTGTATGACTATGATTGTAGGTGCTCTGGGCTGCTCATTACTGTGCAGTATGCAAGACCCTCTGCACTGAATGCTGCCAAACCACTGCCTTCCTCTTGAGAGTGACATTTCTAGCGTTCAGCCAGGAGAATGCCACGGCTCTCATTTAAGAGAAAACATAAGGATTTAGGGTGAATATAGTATAGATATAGTGTAGATAGCCCAGGACACTATAAAGTAGGGGACTGTACAAGACAATTGAGGCAGTAGGAGGACTAATACTTCTTTTCCCCAGTCAAGCAATTAGCAATTCAGCAAGGTGTTTAAACTGATTCACGTGTCAGCTATCTAGAGCTGTGACATTTTTTGAGGGGTCAAAACTGCTAAAAGACTCACTTTAGGATATAAGTAAGTTCCAATATACTTCAGGTTAAGCATTGCTTTCTAACACAACATATGGCCCTTAGGATACATGACCATTAATTGTCAATACAAGTGCATTAGAAGCAAATCTTTACTATTAGGTTATAAAATACAATTTTTGGAAGCATTCCTAAAAAGATCTTCAACAATTATTAAATATTGAAGGATAATTGTATTAGTCCAATTAGAATTGACTCAGCGGATGACATTAATATTTGAGAGGGCCTCAAAAACTAAAAACTAAAATACTAACTAATCAAAGAGAATTTTACTGTGTGGCTCGTTCTGTATCTGTTAAAGAGTTCAGCACCTCTTCCTCTAGCTTCATTCTGTATGCTGCTATCAGCAGCTAACTTTTCTTCCTGCATGCTTGGTATGGTCCTAGGCATCTCTACCTGTCAGTAAGTTATGGTATAACCTGATATGCCATAAGCGTTTTAAGGCTGAGACCCCTAGTTGTGGAAATGCAGTTTTTTTTATTGCAGAATTTGCTGCCAAACCCAGGAGTGGATTGAGCAGTAGGTAGAAGTAAAAGTACTTCCTATATATTTTGAAGCCATTTGCTCAAAAAAAAAAAAACACAGCAAAATCTGCAGCAGAAAAAGCTATGTTTCTGCAATGTGGGGCTTCAGCCTTATGGTGAATGGGAAACCTTACTTAGGCTGAAGCCCCATGTTGCAGAAACACAGCTTTTTTGTTTCAGATTTTGTTGTGGTTTTTTAGCCAAGGTCAGGAGTGGATTGAACAGTGAAGAAGTGTAAGAACTTTTTATATATTTTCCATTCCTTTTGTATCCATTCTTGGATTTGGCTCAAAAAAACACAGCAAAATCTGCACGAAAAAAAAACTGTGTTTAGGCAACATGGGGCCTTAACCTAAAATGAGAAAACTCCCTTAAGTAATATTTAAATACTGTATGATCTGAATGAATACCATAGATATTGTATGGTTTATGGTCACAGAATTCTGTAATTTTTTTAACCATTATTTCCTACTGATACCTTAAAATGATATCTTAGGTTTCCTTTTTAATTATCCACTTATCCAATTTATTTTATCACTCAAATTGAAGATTGACCATGAGCATTTTCTCTTACAAATTTATAACAGTATCTTAGTTAAACCATAAATGTTCCCTATATTTAATCTGCTAATATATTATTGAATAAACCAAAATACTGTTGAATTTCCATGCAGCATTATATCATGCGGTCTATTTCTTAACAATAATCATAAGCAATTAAAAAAATGCATGCACATATTTATTAAATAGCACACAAACATTTATTGGACATAAAAAACAAAAGCACGAAAATGAATGCACATATTTCACAAACAGTTACAGAAAGTCTATTTTGTAGATAAATAAGGTTATAAATAAATGATTTCAGAGTCCAAAGCTCTCACTTATAACTATTTTGTTATATCTCCTTGCTGCTGCAAAGGGCTTGCTAAAGCATGTTGCAAAGCAGACTGTCACATGTGCTGACAGCAGCAAGGAGTTTAAAGTATCATTCTTAGTTGCCTTATAGTCTTTAAATAAAGTATATATAAAATACATGAACAAATTTGTAAATAATATGAGATCAGTAGATTCACATTAACACCAAAATAATAAACCTCTAATTTTATCTTTTGATTTTTAGTAAAGCCTCCATTCAATTTACAAAAATAAATTGGTTCATCGTTTTTACAAATTTGAAAATTTTTTTCCACTTTTCAAATTGTAAAAATGTAATGATTATGTTTCCATGTATTGGAATTTAGATAAGTAAATGGTAAAGGAACTATTTTGTCTTTATCCTAATAAATTATTTTGAAACATCAGGTAAAAGTTAAACATACAATCAAAATATGACATATGCACATGTATATGTATAAATAAGGACAAAAGAAACACAAGAACATAAAAAACCTTAACTCAAATAAATCAGAGTAGAAAAGAAAGAACACGGAGAATCCACAACAGAAAGGAGATGTTAAAAAGTCACAAGATACATTAATAGCATGCATAGAAATGAAGGTTTGTGTTGTGATAGTGATAAAGAAGTCTGAGTCCTTCATTACCTTCACTATCAGACATGGCATGCTGAAAGTCATCCATGATGAATGCAATGTCTCGATCATAGCCACGAGTTCTTGATTCTTCTCTCATATGTTGTTGTACCTCAGGCAAAGAGTGACTGGAGCCAAACTGGTCCCTGGTGTCTGCAGATATTGGTGGCAAAGGTCCAGCTGAAGCTCGTGCCATTCCCATCGGTTGGCCCACAGGACTTAGTGGACTTTCTTCTTCAGAGTTTTGTGCTACTATTGGTATTCTTCCCCTACTTTGACTAATAGGAAGACTAGATGGTTTTGTTCTTCCTGAAGGTGCTGCATGACTGAATGTTCCCTCTAACGCTTCTGACTCATTAGCTTTCTGTCTTAAAGATGAACTAGATAAGTCTCTTTTAATTGACAAATCTAGACCATAAACAGATGATGGTCTGGATGAAGGTCGTGATCGGCTACCACTTACATAAGGTTTATCAACTTCATCCTGCATTGCAGTTCTTATGTTCGTATTAAGAGTTGACCCAAGGCTTTGAGCCAAAGCAGGACCCAAAAATTTTTGTTGATCAGTAATATTTTTCCTCAAGCCATATGTAATATCATCCTGCAGTAGCCTTACCTTTGAAGATATGCTTGGGATTGAAGATGTACTAGAAGACAGATAACTAGAATAGTCAGGTTCTAAATCTCTACTTTCCTGAATTGGAGAGAACTTTGAAATCTTTGGGTCTATTAAGGATTTTTTATGCTTAGGTTGTTTTTGATACAGTATAGCTGGTGGTAACTGTTTAGCAGCCTGTTTTTCTAGAGTTAGCCTGCTAATGCTATATTTTTCACTCTTAGGAAAGTGTCTATACAGACTATCCGAGTGATAATAAGGTGAAAAGCCAGCCAGTGGATCTAAATTTTCTGTGCCTCTACGAAATTCTTGTTTTATTTGATGTTTAAGAAGCTTTAATTCATAAGGATCTTCCATGGACTCTTCATCTCCTTTTCCATATGTGTGTAATCTGGTAGAGGTTGAAATTGGAGCTAGAAAATCTGTTACTTCAGGAGTTCTTCGAGATTCTACGGTTCGAAGTAAACGGTCAGTTTTGGAAAGCTCTTTTTCATGTAGTCCAAATGCAGAGCTTAAAGAGCTTGAACCTTTAGTGAGTTCCCCAATGTCATCGATTAGAACATAATTTCTGGAAGCATGGTGTTCTAGATCAGCATAAAATGAATCTGCAGATATGCTAGACATTGGACTACTTGCCATGCTACTTTTTTCATCTAAGCCTAAACGTAAGTCCAAAGTACTATATTTACTACCAAGATGAGAAACAGAGTAGCTGCTATCAGTAGAAACAGGTGCAATTATAAGAGGTTGGTTTCTTATAACATCATAATGTGATGATATTTTAGAATCTAAATCTAATGCACCTTGCCTTGCTTTTTGCTGTAATAATAATAACTGTGATTGGTGCTGATAAGTTTGTTGACTTGGTGTTGATTGTGGCTGAGGAGTAAAAGATAAAGTTGGTACAGCTTGAAAAGTTGGTTGGGTTTGGTATGATGAAACCTGCTGATGATATAGAGGTGGTTGGTAATGAGTCTGTTGAGGATATTGGGTTGGAGCTTGAGTCAGCAAAGTAGGGGTCTGATATTGGTACTGTGTGTAAGGGCTTGTCTGAGGTGCAAATGGAGTTTCTGTCTGAGTCTGTGGTGGCAAATAAGGACTGTACTCTGTTTGTGGAGCAGTCTGTGGCCTGTCTAAGCCTAGATGGTTTTCAATTCTAGTTGGTCTTGTATTACTAACTTCACTATCTGACATATAATCACGTTCTTCAGCAACTCCTTGTAGATAAGCTCTTTCCCTCTTTTCTCTCTCTTTCAACAAAGCTTCTTTTCTCCTGTTGATTCCCATTTCCAGATACCGCAATTTTGCATCAATTTCTTTCTCCTCCTCATCTAATTCAGCCTGTTTCTTGCGTAGTTTGGAAGATTCTCTTTCAACTAAATCCAATTCTCTATCAATGTCCTGAAGAATTTTAGCTCGAGCCATTGTTGTAGTCCTACAAATTCTTCTGCGAGAAACGGACCCAACTGTACTGTATGTAGACTGCAAAACATTGCCAGCTTCTTCTGGTGGAGGGTTTGGAAGTGTTCTTTTAACCTTCTTTTGAGTGCCAGTTTGAATAGTTTTACTCTATGATACAAAAACAAATAAAAACAGCAGATATAAGTCTACTATGTATCCCTTATTTATTACATGTTTTTATCCTAAGGATAACTATTCTCACAGCAAATCACATTATAATTCCAAAAAATCAAAAATTATACATTCAAAAAACAATAGTCTGTTACAATATTATTGTGTCCCCGTTTAATAGAGCATGTGATTATGGACCAAAATGTAATGGATATTCCTATTTTCTGCCTGAAAAACCTCTGTAAATTTGTTTGCACTAGGAATTACCCTACAAGCTAATTTGCTGTTCATTTCCTATTGCTAGAGAATTTCAGTCTTTAGCAACCATCAAACTTGATGGAAACATAGTGTATGGAGGGAGGTTAACACTGGTTTCTCATCACACAATGGATGCACTTTTGCAAGTTTGCATGCAGCTTTCTCTGTCTCTACACTACACATTCTTTAGCTTCTCACAGCTCAAAGTGAATTTATTTATTTTTGATTAGCTACTTTTGTTATTGTTGATGGAATGTTAGTTATAGACAGAAAGCAGCTCTCCTGATTGTGCTCAGATTTCTATTTTTCTTTGTCAGAGATCTTTTTAGCTGCATCCTAACCTAGATTAGCATTCCAGTGTCCCTGAATGTTTTATATTACATTCACTTGGGTTTTTCTCAGAAATTTGCTTGCTATTTCACAGTGGCTTCAGAGAGGAGTAAAAGTAAAGAAACCAATAGCAGTAATAACGGATGGAGGAAGGGGAGCAGACTTCTCTGATTGTATCTGCATTAGTGAGAAATGTTAAATGTTCAGGTACCATAATGAAGCTATTAGCAGAAAAACTGATAGGAAACCATGTATGAGGGATCTTACAACTATAGAACATACTACCCAGAAAGACCCTGCACATATTTCGACTTCTGATGAAAACTTTAATGCTCTTCTCCATGGTAAATAGATTATATCTTCAATAACTTGTAAAGGCTAATGGTTAAACATTGGCCTTCAATTCCTACTCCCCTTACCAGTATTGCTTTATTTAAAGAGCCAGTGCCTATGGGGGAGAGGGAGAAAGAACAAATTTGTAAGGTGCACTTTAGAAGAGGAGCGTTCCTGGACTGCTATTTCTCTGGTTGCATCTGTAAGTCATTTCTGTTAGGGGAAAACAGGATAACAATTCCTGGTAACCCAGTTGTGTTGTAAAAGAGAACGGTTACTCTATAGTGCAAAGGGCTCACTTATTTCTCTGATGTCTCTCTGCTTTGAGGAACTCTCCTTTTTCTCCCCCTCAGCTCTACGGTCTTCTATTGTACAGATTTGTTCAGTGACAGAAGGAAGCACGTACAATAAGTGAAGAAACAGGTATTTTCTTTACTAAAGTATATAAATAAATTTAGTTGTGCTTTATATGAACAAGAGGGTTAACTTTCTCTGGTACTGTATCTGTAAAGTAGTTTTGAAGCTCAACTTTGAGATATAGTTTACATACCATCAAGCCCAACTTGCTCTTGGCAAGTTGGCTTTAAAGTGTGTTAAAGGGGTTGTCAAAGAATTGGATAAATCACTTAAGAGACCGGATAGGTGAAACATAAAAAAAAAATCATAATCACCTATCCCCAATGCTCTGGTGTCTGCTGCCAATGTCCATTTGGCACTCAGTGATCAAGTGCAGTGCAGGGCTTCCAGCAGTGAAGGACAAGGAGTGCCAAATGGAAACTGGCAGTGGACAACAACATTGGGGACAGGAGAATATGATTATTTATATATTTCACTTTGCCAAGTCTACTCTGTGATTTATCCAATTTCCCTTAAGTATTTCTGCAAAGACTGTATTTATGGTATACAGGAAATGAATAATTTGCATGTTCCAGTCCTATGTCCCATGTTGATAATATTATTTTATTATTAAACATTGCGGCCCAAATTATTTATAAAGGTTTTTATTTTATTTTACTTGTCATGGAAACAGCTTTGTTCAGTGAAATATAAATCAGAATATATAGTATACAGTGTATATATATTCAGTAAATAAAAGTTAATTTTTTTTATGCAATTTGCGCATGAATTCTGTTTGAACCCATCTTTGGCTGTTTATTATACATTTGATATTCATTGGGGAAAAAAAACAAAGTTGTTAAAAAGCTGCATGTGGCCTTAGCCTAAAAGTGTTTTTTTTCATAATGTATCTAGTGAGCCCTTCAATGTGGAAAATGTGTCCGAATTGACAGTTTAGAAAGACCATAGAATAAGACCATAAGAGAAGACAAATCATTAGTTATTATTAGTAGTCATTAATTATGGGAGAGAAAAGAAGAATGAGAATTTTTTTGACCCCACTATATCTATTAAGATAGTGCTCTACCAATATGCAGAATGGGGCAATAAATCAAACACTAGACAGCAGCAACCTCCTTCTCTTCCTTCCATATACTTCTGGATGTGGGCAAATAAAAAAAACTGAGGGGAAGAAAGGAGGAGGAAAACAGCCAGATAAGTTGAAAAAGAAATTGTAGTTTTTAAATAGTTACATTACAGACTAGATTATACTATTCATTTATGGAAAGTTATTTTACTATTGGGGATATGCTTTAAAGTAAACTGTTAGCAGGAATTCCTACAAAAAAAATCAGGCCCAGTGTTGCTGAAATGTGTTGAAAAAATAATAATTCAGTATTGTTCGCAGAAGACGGAAACCTAAAAACGGAGATCGGACGCTGGTGTAAAGCCAGCGTCAGATGCAATATTCTCCTGTGACCGAGAGTGAGCTAACTAATCAAAAATTTCATCTTCATTCTCAGGAAGTACAATAATCCTGGAGCTACTGGCAGTGCCACCATGACCAGAAGTATTGTTGCTATTGCCACCCACATTCTTATTGTTAGCACTTGCACATGTGTTTCTTTGTCCCCCTCCTGTTGCCTCTCCCGTGCTCTGATTACAGTGCTTAATTATGATTGTGACTAGCAACGATTATGGCACTGTGTTTTTTTGTTGTTGATGATTTTTTCTTCCAAATAAGTATTTCAAGAAAAATCAGTTCAAGTAACAGTTTTTTTTTTTTTTTTTTTTTTTTTTTTTTTAGATTTTAGCAGGTTGCCATAGTGTTTATATGCACAGCTAAAAAATATTAGGAATTTGTTTTCAGATAAACACTCTATCTCAATATGTATTTGGTGAGCAGAGCAGAAAAAGTTAAATAATGAATCTTTATTTCAGATTAGTGCAGGCTAGACTATATATGGCTCTGAGGAAGGAACAGACGTTCCGAAACGCGTCTGCGTTTTTTAGGGGGATTTTTCTTTTTTGATTTATTATTTACATCAAATTTTTGTCATTTTATGATGTGCTAGCAATAAAAGTTATGTTTTATTCACGGTGAGCTGCCGGCAAATTTCTTTTCTTTCCATTGGATTCCGCTATGCTCAAGGAATAGAGTGTGCCGTGCACCCCGAATTTATTACTGCAAGCCGAAATTACCACATACAAGGGTGAGCTGAAAACTTTTTTCTTTCTTGTAGACTATATATTGGGTGAACAACCTAAAACAACACAAAATTACGCGCGTTATACGCCTGTAATGACACACTGAAGTGAATGTGATCTGTTTTGAGTGCTCACATTCTAACACGTGTATACGTGCCAGAATGCATGTGTGAACTAGCCCTAAAAACACTTAATGGTGTTTTCTTTTCAGATTTGTACAGGTGGAATGAGTGCTTTTCTGTTAGAACAGCAGTTGATATACATTTAATAAAAAAAAAAAAAATGCCCTCACTCCTATACTGTATTATTTCTATTACTAATCTGTCTGTTTAATTGCTTGAATCTGACTAAATTCTCCTAGGAGGAATATGCAAATCTGTCTCCCAAGATGTAAATAGGGAGACAGTGCCTCTGTTATGCTGCCCTCTATAGGATGCACCCTGAACATCATGCCCGATTTTCCCAGAAGCCTTTACTGCATAATGTGGGATTTTTACCAAGTCAGTTTCTCAGCTACGGATGGCCCGTTTTGGTCTGGTTGGACCTCATCAGCACAGCATAGAGAGAACTGACTTGTTAGACGTGAGAGGCTGAGAGACCAGATTATGGGGATAATGTCACTCCTTAAGGTGAGACCACCTATTAGGTGTGTGGAGACTTATACAGCCATAGTCACTCCACTGTAAGGGATCATGGGAGGAATATGCAAATCTGTCTCCCAAGATGTAAATAGGGAGACAGTGCCTCTGTTATGCTGCCCTCTCTAGGAAGCACCCTGAACATCATGCCCAACTTTCTCCTATTTCAGCTATTTTCAAGACTGTGCACTGTATGATGCAGTAAGATGAATCCCAGATCCTTCCCTATCTCCAGCATTTCTGAAACTACCTCATAGTGACACTTGCAGCACCTTATATATTGTATATAACAGCATTGTAAGGTGACCACTTATTGTCTATTGTCTGAAAGGCTCAATTGATGTCAAGTGGTGCTACAACACAACAGTCTGAATCACACTGTAACATCTCTGCCTGTTCGGGCCTCTGCGCCGCCCTCTGCTCGCGTGCTGCGGTGCAGGAGGCGTGTGCAGTTTGATAATCTGCTTAAAGTTTTTAGTTGCACTGTGTGAACACGGCTCTAGTTCTGTAATTGGATTTGAACCACACCCGTCTTCTGCCCTGGTTCCCTCTGTCCATTCAGTGGTTTGATTTTGTCTTGCCTGTGATTGACAGCTTTCCTTCCTATCAGGTTCAGGGCGGGTTCTCCCTCCCCTATTTAGTCTTGGCTCACAGTCACACTGGTGCCGGTTATTGCATCTTGTTTTCTGGTATCTCTTGCTGTTTATTTACTTGTATTCTAATCCTTGACCTCTGGCTTCCCTACTGACAATTCTTTTGGACTCCGATTTGGCACTGCATCGCTCTCCTGTTACCAAACCCTGGCTAGCTGACCTCCCTTTGTTGTTGTCCGTCTTGTCTGCGTTTTGTGTTTCACATATTCAGGGAGGGACTGTCTTCGTGGTTGTCGCCTATTACCTAGGATAGGGTCTGGCAATAGGAAGGGAAAGCGGGGGGCTTCAGCTTAGGGCTCACTGTCCCTTGTGCCCCTCCCTCCAGGGTTCACCTGCAGCTTCTGGGGAATTATCGTCTGCTATTCCCTAACACACACACGTGTCTCTTCTGTATTTCCTGCTCAAACACAAGACTTTGACCATTTTAGTAAGTCTGAGACAAATTGCTATTTCTTCTGCTAAGTTAAAAACAAACAATTTTGAATATTTGGTTTGAACCCAGCTTGTGAAGAAGTGGTTCATCTCTAATTATAGACATCAGTCAAGTTTATTTTTCTGGTAAGAGGGACAGAAGATAAAAACTAAATCTAATTCAATAATAATATCTAATACAATCTAATGTATATGAGGGCCTCCGAACTGTAACCCTACAGCAGGTGTCGAGGGAAATAAGTATTAAGCATGATGATTTTTTGATGGGTTTAATTTATATTTATAACTTAACCTTGGTCATCTATGTTTCACTATGTTATCACTTTTACTTGCCGTTTGTGTTAACCATCTGTCTACCCTTATTTTTCCTTATCTATTCTATCAGAGTAAAAGTCCTTGTGGGCAGGGCCTTCTATCCTATTGTACTAGTTGGTTAGTGCATTTTGTGTTTTGTATGTAAGTGTCCTTCTCCAAATGTAAAACACCACAGATTTAATGGAGCTCTAAAAATAAAAAATGAATAAATAAATTATATAGTTACAATATGAAAGAACATTTAGTATGCAGTACATATGTTGAACTGTGTACAGAACAGTGGTCTACTAGAGCACTCTATTACATAATACAAAAGGCGTAGTATACCAATGTATTAAGCCGGGTTCACACAGGGTATATTGGACCGGAACCTGAGACAGAGGCCGCCTCAGGTTCTGGTCCAAAATACGGGTAGCCGTGACTGGATGCTGGTGGAGTACACCGGCATCCGGTCGCGCGCTCCACTCCAGATTAGGCCCAATGAATAGGCCTAGTTGGGAGGAGGGAGTGTCTTCAGGCGGATTCGTGAGGCAAATCTGCATGAAGAATGAGCATATGTGTTCTTTTTTCTGTGAGCCGGAAAAAACAGCTCCCGGAAAAAAGACCTGACTGTCTCCCATTGATTTCAATGGAAGCCGTCTTTTTGGTCAGGATTTTGAGGCGAATTCGGCCTCAAAATCCTGACCAAAAAACTCTGTATGAACTCATCCTCAAGGCTCTACATATACCAAAAGAACACACTATATGGTAACACTGATAAGCTTGGTGCATGCATCAGGATCTCTCAATACATGTAACCCCCATCACATTATATGTTTCTTTTAAACCCCCCTGAAACTATGCTGTTTGCATGAGCAAATATACAGTAGGGCTCTCGGGAGAAATGACTCTTGATATTCAGTGCAAGGAAACAAATTATTTTGGTTTCTTCTCACAAACCTTTAGGAAGGTTGTCATTGATCTGCTACAAAACTATGGGCTATAAATTCTGCTCTACCAGCAAAGGTAACTCAACAGCAATATATAAACTTAGATAACTGAGGGCTCACATAGGTTGGAGATATGGAAGAATTACTAGAAAACGCTCTCATGACAAAGGTAAAAAAAACATCACCACAAAGTACTCAATATGTTATATCTCCGATGTCAAAAATCAGTGGTCAGGACATAATGCTGTTTCCTGATGGAGCACCTACTGTCCTATGAATGTCAGAATTAAACAAATTTATGGGGTTTGCACACTGAAATTAGGTGACAAAGCCAAGTGCTTACAATCTGTAATTTATATGTAAGATATAAAGCATTACTTCTGGGGAAGAATAACGCCTTAACTCCTGGCTTTTAACTGAGCATGTCACAATATGCATGCCTTTTAGATGAAATATATTGTACGCTATGAACTCACAGACACTAATCACTAGAGATGAGCGAACAGTGTTCTATCGAACACATGTTCGATCGGATATCAGGGTGTTCGCCATGTTCGAATCGAATCGAACACCACGTGGTAAAGTGCGCCAAAATTCGATTCCCCTCCCACCTTCCCTGGCGCCTTTTTTGCACCAATAACAGCGCAGGGGAGGTGGGACAGGAACTACGACACTGGGGGCATTGAAAAAAATTGGAAAAAGTCATTGGCTGCCGAAATCAGGTGACCTCCATTTTAGACGAATAGTGGATTTCAAATCCGGGTCATATGAGAATGTGAACTTTGTGACTATGAGACAGGGATAGCTGTACAGGCAGGGATAGCTAGGGATAACCTTTATTTAGGGGGGAATGTTATTAAAAATAACTTTTTGGGGCTCTATCGGGTGTGTAATTGTGATTTTTGTGAGATAAACTTTTTCCCATAGGGATGCATTGGCCAGCGCTGATTGGCCGAATTCCGTACTCTGGCCAATCAGTGCTGGCCAATGCATTCTATTAGCTTGATGAAGCAGAGTGTGCACAAGGGTTCAAGCGCACCCTCGGCTCTGATGTAGCAGAGCCGAGGCTGCACAAGGGTTCAAGCGCACCCTCGGCTCTGATGTAGGAGAGCCGAGGGTGCACTTGAACCCTTGTGCACCCTCAGCTCTGCTACATCAGAGCCGAGGGTGCGCTTGAACCCTTGTGCACACTCTGCTTCATCAAGCTAATAGAATGCATTGGCCAGCGCTGATTGGCCAATGTATTCTATTAGCCTGATGAAGTAGAGCTGAATGTGTGTGCTAAGCACACACATTCAGCTCTACTTCATCGGGCTAATAGAATGCATTGGCCAGCGCTGTTTGGCCAGAGTACGGAACTCGACCAATCAGCGCTGGCTCTGCTGGAGGAGGCGGAGTCTAAGATCGCTCCACACCAGTCTCCATTCAGGTCCGACCTTAGACTCCGCCTCCTCCGGCAGAGCCAGCGCTGATTGGCCGAAGGCTGGCCAATGCATTCCTATGCGAATGCAGAGACTTAGCAGTGCTGAGTCAGTTTTGCTCAACTACACATCTGATGCACACTCGGCACTGCTACATCAGATGTAGCAATCTGATGTAGCAGAGCCGAGGGTGCACTAGAACCCCTGTGCAAACTCAGTTCACGCTAATAGAATGCATTGGCCAGCGCTGATTGGCCAATGCATTCTATTAGCCCGATGAAGTAGAGCTGAATGTGTGTGCTAAGCACACACATTCAGCACTGCTTCATCAAGCCAATACAATGCATTAGCCAGTGCTGATTGGCCAGAGTACGGAATTCGGCCAATCAGCGCTGGCTCTGCTGGAGGAGGCGGAGTCTAAGGTCGCTCCACACCAGTCTCCATTCAGGTCCGACCTTAGACTCCGCCTCCTCCGGCAGAGCCAGCGCTGATTGGCCGAAGGCTGGCCAATGCATTCCTATGCGAATGCATACTTAGCAGTGCTGAGTCAGTTTTGCTCAACTACACATCTGATGCACACTCGGCACTGCTACATCAGATGTAGCAATCTGATGTAGCAGAGCCGAGGGTGCACTAGAACCCCTGTGCAAACTCAGTTCACGCTAATAGAATGCATTGGCCAGCGCTGATTGGCCAATGCATTCTATTAGCCCGATGAAGTAGAGCTGAATGTGTGTGCTAAGCACACACATTCAGCACTGCTTCATCAAGCCAATACAATGCATTAGCCAGTGCTGATTGGCCAGAGTACGGAATTCGGCCAATCAGCGCTGGCTCTGCTGGAGGAGGCGGAGTCTAAGGTCGGACCTGAATGGAGACTGGTGTGGAGCGATCTTAGACTCCGCCTCCTCCAGCAGAGCCAGCGCTGATTGGTCGAGTTCCGTACTCTGGCCAATCAGCGCTGGCCAATGCATTCTATTAGCCCGATGAAGTAGAGCTGAATGTGTGTGCTTAGCACACACATTCAGCTCTACTTCATCAGGCTAATAGAATACATTGGCCAATCAGCGCTGGCCAATGCATTCTATTAGCTTGATGAAGCAGAGTGTGCACAAGGGTTCAAGCGCACCCTCGGCTCTGATGTAGCAGAGCTGAGGGTGCACAAGGGTTCAAGTGCACCCTCGGCTCTCCTACATCAGAGCCGAGGGTGCGCTTGAACCCTTGTGCACACTCTGCTTCATCAAGCTAATAGAATGCATTGGCCAGCACTGATTGGCCAGAGTACGGAATTCGGCCAATCAGCGCTGGCCAATGCATTCTATTAGCCCGATGAAGTAGAGCTGAATGTGTGTGCTAAGCACACACATTCAGCACTGCTTCATCACGCCAATACAATGCATTAGCCAGTGCTGATTGGCCAGAGTACGGAATTCGGCCAATCAGCGCTGGCTCTGCTGGAGGAGGCGGAGTCTAAGATCGCTCCACACCAGTCTCCATTCAGGTCCGACCTTAGACTCCGCCTCCTCCAGCAGAGCCAGCGCTGATTGGTCGAGTTCCGTACTCTGGCCAATCAGCGCTGGCCAATGCATTCTATTAGCCCGATGAAGTAGAGCTGAATGTGTGTGCTTAGCACACACATTCAGCTCTACTTCATCGGGCTAATAGAATGCATTGGCCAGCGCTGATTGGCCGAATTCCGTACTCTGGCCAATCAGCACTGGCTAATGCATTGTATTGGCTTGATGAAGCAGTGCTGAATGTGTGTGCTTAGCACACACATTCAGCTCTACTTCATCGGGCTAATAGAATGCATTGGCCAATCAGCGCTGGCCAATGCATTCTATTAGCGTGAACTGAGTTTGCACAGGGGTTCTAGTGCACCCTCGGCTCTGCTACATCAGATTGCTACATCTGATGTAGCAGTGCCGAGTGTGCATCAGATGTGTAGTTGAGCAAAACTGACTCAGCACTGCTAAGTCTGCATTCGCATAGGAATGCATTGGCCAGCCTTCGGCCAATCAGCGCTGGCTCTGCCGGAGGAGGCGGAGTCTAAGGTCGGACCTGAATGGAGACTGGTGTGGAGCGACCTTAGACTCCGCCTCCTCCAGCAGAGCCAGCGCTGATTGGCCGAATTCCGTACTCTGGCCAATCAGCACTGGCTAATGCATTGTATTGGCTTGATGAAGCAGTGCTGAATGTGTGTGCTTAGCACACACATTCAGCTCTACTTCATCGGGCTAATAGAATGCATTGGCCAGCGCTGATTGGCCGAATTCCGTACTCTGGCCAATCAGCACTGGCTAATGCATTGTATTGGCTTGATGAAGCAGTGCTGAATGTGTGTGCTTAGCACACACATTCAGCTCTACTTCATCGGGCTAATAGAATGCATTGGCCAATCAGCGCTGGCCAATGCATTCTATTAGCGTGAACTGAGTTTGCACAGGGGTTCTAGTGCACCCTCGGCTCTGCTACATCAGATTGCTACATCTGATGTAGCAGTGCCGAGTGTGCATCAGATGTGTAGTTGAGCAAAACTGACTCAGCACTGCTAAGTCTGCATTCGCATAGGAATGCATTGGCCAGCCTTCGGCCAATCAGCGCTGGCTCTGCCGGAGGAGGCGGAGTCTAAGGTCGGACCTGAATGGAGACTGGTGTGGAGCGACCTTAGACTCCGCCTCCTCCAGCAGAGCCAGCGCTGATTGGCCGAATTCCGTACTCTGGCCAATCAGCACTGGCTAATGCATTGTATTGGCTTGATGAAGCAGTGCTGAATGTGTGTGCTTAGCACACACATTCAGCTCTACTTCATCGGGCTAATAGAATGCATTGGCCAGCGCTGATTGGCCGAATTCCGTACTCTGGCCAATCAGCACTGGCTAATGCATTGTATTGGCTTGATGAAGCAGTGCTAAATGTGTGTGCTTAGCACACACATTCAGCTCTACTTCATCGGGCTAATAGAATGCATTGGCCAATCAGCGCTGGCCAATGCATTCTATTAGCGTGAACTGAGTTTGCACAGGGGTTCTAGTGCACCCTCGGCTCTGCTACATCAGATTGCTACATCTGATGTAGCAGTGCCGAGTGTGCATCAGATGTGTAGTTGAGCAAAACTGACTCAGCACTGCTAAGTCTGCATTCGCATAGGAATGCATTGGCCAGCCTTCGGCCAATCAGCGCTGGCTCTGCCGGAGGAGGCGGAGTCTAAGGTCGGACCTGAATGGAGACTGGTGTGGAGCGACCTTAGACTCCGCCTCCTCCAGCAGAGCCAGCGCTGATTGGCCGAATTCCGTACTCTGGCCAATCAGCACTGGCTAATGCATTGTATTGGCTTGATGAAGCAGTGCTGAATGTGTGTGCTTAGCACACACATTCAGCTCTACTTCATCGGGCTAATAGAATGCATTGGCCAGCGCTGATTGGCCGAATTCCGTACTCTGGCCAATCAGCACTGGCTAATGCATTGTATTGGCTTGATGAAGCAGTGCTGAATGTGTGTGCTTAGCACACACATTCAGCTCTACTTCATCGGGCTAATAGAATGCATTGGCCAATCAGCGCTGGCCAATGCATTCTATTAGCGTGAACTGAGTTTGCACAGGGGTTCTAGTGCACCCTCGGCTCTGCTACATCAGATTGCTACATCTGATGTAGCAGTGCCGAGTGTGCATCAGATGTGTAGTTGAGCAAAACTGACTCAGCACTGCTAAGTCTGCATTCGCATAGGAATGCATTGGCCAGCCTTCGGCCAATCAGCGCTGGCTCTGCCGGAGGAGGCGGAGTCTAAGGTCGGACCTGAATGGAGACTGGTGTGGAGCTATCTTAGACTCCGCCTCCTCCAGCAGAGCCAGCGCTGATTGGTCGAGTTCCGTACTCTGGCCAATCAGCACTGGCCAATGCATTTCTATGGGGAAAAGTTAGCTTGCGAAAATCGCAAACTGACAGGGATTTCCATGAAATAAAGTGACTTTTATGCCCCCAGACATGCTTCCCCTGCTGTCCCAGTGTCATTCCAGGGTGTTGGTATCATTTCCTGGGGTGTCATAGTGGACTTGGTGACCCTCCAGACACGAATTTGGGTTTCCCCCTTAACGAGTTTATGTTCCCCATAGACTATAATGGGGTTCGAAACCCATTCGAACACTCGAACAGTGAGCGGCTGTTCGAATCGAATTTCGAACCTCGAACATTTTAGTGTTCGCTCATCTCTACTAATCACCAATCCACAAAAAAAAAAAAAAAAGTCACAGAAAGCAAAATTGTCTGAACACTCTGAGGCAATATATTCATAGCAAAGATTATGAATCTGGAAGAATTACTCTTATTTGAAATTCCTTGGGAAATGCATAGAGACGGGAGTTTCGAATAGTACTCGCTCATCTCTACCAAGAATGTCACTGAAGGTGCAAAACCAGGGTGAAAGAAGCCCTATATTGACAGTGGACCAGTGGCGTAACTATCGTAGATGCAGTGGAGGCGGCTGCTACAGGGCCTGGGCCATTAGGGGGCCCGGTGACAGAAGCTACCGCTGCGGTTGTTTTTTTTTTTCTTTCAATAGGCCGTTACGGGCCCTATTCACTTGCCGATCCTGGCTGGGCTGGGATTGGCAAGTGACACCGTGGGCCCCACAAACACTATCATTATACTCGGGAGAAGACCCCCGAGTATAATGCTCAGAGACCCGGGAGAGGTAAGAAACATAAAAAACACTGTTACTTACCTCTCCACGATATCCTGCAGGCCTCCGTCATTCGTGTCTGACATCTCTGACGTCACATGACCCAGGCCTGCTTCCTGGGTCATGTGACGTCCGACGTCATTAAAGCAGGACAAGAGCGGCGGCTGACAGGAACAGGTAAGCAACTGTTTCTGTTCTTTCAATGGTTTTATTCCCCCGGGTCTCCGATTATTATACTCTGGGGTCTTTTCAGACTCCAGAGTATAATAAATGTTTATAGGTGTCCACAGTGGGACATATGGGGACAGTATTGGGTTAATACTGTGTGCATTGGACACTATAGGGGTTAATACTGTGTGTGCAGGGGACACTATTGGGGTTAATACTGTGTGTGCAGGGGACATTATTGGGGTTAATACTGTGTGCAGGGGACACTATTGGAGTTAATACTGTGTGCAGGGGACACTATTGGGGTTAATACTGTGTTCAGGGGACACTATTGGGATAATACTGTGTGCAGGGGACACTATTGGGGATAATACTGTGTGCAGGGGCCACTAAGGGACATAATGCTGTGTGCAGGACTTACTAAGGGACATAATAGAGTGCGGAGGAGGGGGTCGGTCGAGGTCTTCGGCGTCGGTTTGGGGAGGGAGGGCCCCATGTCAAAAGTTCGCCACGGGGCCCCGCCATTCCTAGTTACGCCACTGCAGTGGACAATGTTGATATTTGATATATTGATATTTAAGTGATTTTGATTTATTATAAAATTCTCAATATGAACATATTTTGGCGTATGAATACTCTTTTATGATACCAACTGGTTACAAATACAAATTTTTGGGAATTATTCCAAGTACTCTCACACTGCATCATCCTACAAACACTGGCGGTATACATGAATAAAAAGATTGCTGTATCACTATATACAGATAAAGCAAACTTTGAATTAACATTTAACACTCTGTATACTCTGATATAGCAAACTTTAAATTGACACAAAGTTAAAGTTTGCTCCTAAGAACTCCTGTTCCCCATAACACTTGTTGACCATAGCAGCCCTATCTAATAGTACTGTCAATCACCCAAAGAACAAGCATCTGCTTGCTCATTTGCTTTCAGCAAAACATAAAATCATTGTTCAGTAGCAGTACATCACCCTGTGCAATAATGGCGGTGCTGCCAGCAAACAATGAAGACCTTCCTCCTGTATTTGCTTTGCATCGGCTTGTGTGCTCATCTGGGGCAGAATGAATGAGTGCTCATTGGCATGGTTTGTCCCTGATCTTCACCACAAAAATCTATCTACAACACTCTCAATTAGGTGAAACTAGGCTTACAGTATGTCCACCAAGTTTAATTTAGGAATGTGAATTAAAATCCTGCTTTTAGTAATATTCTAATTCAGAGTAGTAGTAATAGTAGTAGTAGAGGATGAAGGTATCTGGAAGTCCACTATGAACAAAACACTTGAACAGGATAGTCTTCAGCAGTTAATAAATCAATACATGTATGGCACATATCTCTTAAGCATGAATAAAACAAGATCTTTCACTTAAATGCATATACAGTAAATTAACTTAGGTAAAAGAAATTTGTTCTTACTGAGTATCCATCGGAGTACTGGAACTGAGTTCTAGAAATGTCTTCTGCAGTCGGACTTAAGGGTTTCGGATCTGACATAGAGCGCTGCATGACTTTTGCAGACTTTGGACTTGCCGGTGGAATCTGCACGATATCAGAATGTGACTTGTGAGTGTCAATATCATCCATTGTCTTATCATAGGGAACAAAAGCAGATTCGAGAGCCTTGCTAGGGGAAACTGGTGAAATTGGTGAATATAAAACTTTAGGTGACTTAGGAGGAGAAGGTGCAACCTGTAGTGATGAATCTGCCCGAAGATGAGAAGAATAACCTATTTCTAAAGGTGTTGGACGTCTTTTATCTTTTTGTGCTATATCATTTAGATATTGTGGACTTTGTCCATCAGAATCGGTTTCTGTTTGGCAGCCCAAGCTTTCTCCTTTGTAGCTCTTTTCTGGAGCAGAAATATGCTTTATTATTTCAACTTTTGAATCAACTTTGGCCCTTATGGAAGGTGTTCTTATCGTTCCAAGTGGTTCAGTCTGTACTGAAATTTCTGCAACAGTTTGAACAGCTATACTAGAAACTTTTGAAAATGATCTAGATTTATCAGCATCAATATTTCCTTCGGTGTACTTTCCTGCACGTGACCTTCTTCTTGATCTTGTGGGAATATCCCACTCATCTTGATCCTCATCATCAGTCTGAACACTTGTATCAACACTTTTTTTGGATCTTCTTCTTCTGCCAGTATACCTATTATCATTTCCATCTTCATCATCAGTTTGGACACCACTATCAACAATGAGTTTGTAAGATCTTGGTTCTTCTTGCATACTTCCATCTATTTCATCATACATACCACACAGCCTAGGCATGGAACTTCGTTTTTTAAGTTGTCTTTCATCATTAATATCCATGTCTTTTAGAGACAACTCGGAAACAGAGTTAAGTATTCCTGGTCTTGAGATATATTGTGGTCCACTATCTGACTGAACTGCATACCATGCATCATTTGGAGCCATTTCAATGCCTGTAACTGTAGATGATGTAGTTGCAGTATGTTCACCAGTCCAGAATTGTCCTTCCTCTGGAGCTGAATATTGACCTTCTAAAATCACTTGCTCAGAAGTTGTTTGAGGTGTCGCATTTTCAGAGTCATAGCCATATTGATACATTTGTCGTATTTTTTGTTCTTCTAACTGCTGATGAAGTTGCTGTTGAAGTTGCTGAATTTGCTCAAGATGTAGTTGCTGTTGAGCAAGTGTTTCCTGCCTCATCATGAACTGAGCTTGTCTCTCTTCTTCCTGTTGATACAGCAGGTGCTGTTTCATTGACTGTAATTCTTCCAGTTTTTTCTGAACCATAAAAGTTTCTTGTTCTCTGAATCTCTGAATTTCCTGGCGTTCCCATTCAAGCTCCTCAGCTAATCTCTGCTGTTTCAGTTTTTCCAGTTCTAGAAGCTCACGCTGCAAGTGTAGGTGCTGTTGCTTACCATCATCAGATGGCATTATAAAAGATGACTCATCTTCAGCCATTTCAGAGAAAGTTTCTGATTCTGATGTCAAAATGGAGACAAGATCACCTTGTGAACTAGATGCAACGTCTATAGGGAAACTTTGCAAACTAGTATCAATCACAGACATTACATCAGTTACATCGCCCACTGTTGATGTTAAGATGCTATACGTTCTTGGTAGTGGCTGAGTCTGGTTTAAGCTTGAAAATGAAGTAACTGCATCAGTTGTAATGAATGTAGATAAATCTTTTACTGTTGTACTGAATATAGAACCAGGTTGTGTGGTGATCGCAAATGTTGAAGGAATTGGGCTGGTAACTGAAGAATAAACAACTCCATTAGATGACCGTAAAGCACTTCCCATACCATAAGGTGGGACTATAGAAGCAGTCATGCGTGCTTGTGAATACTGGGGTGCACTTATTCCAAGGCCTGAAATGACTTGCCGTGTTTCTGGGTAAGGACCTGTAGTCTTGGTTTGGTAATCCAAAGCCTCACCTGAAAGTATAGGGGTAAAGTTATAGTCCATTTCCTAAAAACATAGATGTTTGGTGGTTTGGTGAGCCATCCAATCTTGATGAAATACATGGGTATAATTGCATGCACACATGCAAATCTCCAGGTTAATGATCATTTGGACAAGAAGCAAAATAAAATTTGGAACATGCAGACACATGCATGAACCTGTTAGCAAAACATACAAATAATAAAAAAGGAAAATAAAATAAACCAGTACTCCAAAATATTTTGCCACAATGTGCCAAAGAAAAAAAACGAAATTATAATTAAAAAAAATAAATTACCCGGAAATGAGATGGGGAACACCATAATCACATTTCAAAGAAAGATTTGCTGGCACATCATACTGACCTGTAGTCATTTTCCCAGATGTAAGGTCTACAGCAACATCAGCTATTCCAACCGGGTAATCAAAAGTATTTTTACTTTTGTACAAAAATAGTCCCGCTTCAGCTAAATTTGTATCAGACATAGAAGGTTTCATACCCCCAACACCCCTAAAACCTGAAATTCCTGAACGATCATATTGATAATGGTCATCTCTATAGCCAAAACGATCTTCAGGTAAAGTAGTGGATGGTTGTTGTGAAATGCAACTTCTTCCAAAAGGCAATTTGTATACTACATCACAACACACAGCTCTTCTACCTGCAGTTAAGTCCACAGGTTTATCATCTTCAATTACTTCAGTGACAATTGCTGAGGAGGCATCATCGACGGTTACCATTGTTCTAAGGAATTTTGTTGTGCTAAGATCCACTACACCACTGTCTACTGATTCTTGAGAGGTAGAAATATCAGTGGCGCCATTTGTTACGCTAACAGATGTTGGAAAAGATTTTGTTGTTGACCCAGCTATTGATAGGGCAGGGACACCCAGAGATAAGTTAATTGGCACTTCTACATCCACAAGATATGTCCCATTTTCTTCTTCATATTGTTTAGAAGTTGTCAGTTTTAATGGTTCCTTCATTGAATTTCCCAAGTCAACAAGACTTTCTAAACTAGTTGAATAACTTCCATTGGTTGAACCTGTCATTACCGTAACGGATTCAGAGACTAGTAACATAGATGAAATTGCCGGAGATGCAGTACTAAGGTTTACTATAGCAGGTTGGACAGCACTTATTGGTCGACTCATAGAACTAAGAGCAGAAGACTGCCGTTTTCCCTCAGGTGTTGTAGAAGAGAGGTCCATGCAACTATCAGCCTCAAAGTCTTTAACCTTATAATCTGTTTTGTTCAAGGTGCGTAGATCTATTATATCATTAGATTCAGTGGACTTTCCAACTTGAGTTAACTGAGATTGAGCTGTTACAGTTCTTTCAGTTGGAAAGGTATCTGGAATGCAAGTGAATTCAGAGACTGTGCTTGAAGGTAAAGAAACGGTAGTGTTGGCATCTTTTGGTGCTATTTGTGATAAACTGTGCACATTATCCAATGGCTGACTTGCAGTCACCTTTTTATTTATACTGAGAGGTGTGGTAGAAAACACTGTTTGTGTTACTTGTGGAACCTGCTCATAGACAGATGTCTGTAGAGGCCAACATGTTGTTGTGTGAGATGAATCACTTTCAGTTGGAGTACCAGGTTCAGATGGCAAAGTAATAACAACATAGGTTTCTTGAGATGGTTTGGTTAATCTTGGTGATGATTTATTAGAATGGGGAGAAAGAGGTGATGTTGGAGAAGGTAATTGATATTCTGTAGATGAAACTAAATTTAAAGTCATACTTGTGTGTATGGAATTTGCTGATGTTTTGGGTTGTGCTTCTGTTTTCTTTTGCATAGAAATTGGGGAATCATAAACCATGGACTTTGTCAATTTTTGAGGTTTTGAGCCTTCCATTGACTTATGACTGAATATTAGTCCAGCTGGAATACAAGATGGCTTTGGAGGGACTGGTGGAGGTGGAGCAGGAGGCTTGGGTGTAGGCGTTGAACAGATTTTTAATGGTGAATCCTCCTGAGCTCCTTCACTGTTATATCCTAATTTTGGTTTTGTTGTTGGAATTTTAGGTGCTGGCCTCTTTTTTGAACTTACTGCTGGCTTTGAGGCTGTTGGAGGCAATGGTGGTGGTGGTGGAGGAGGTGGTGGAGGAACAGAACTTTGCATTATTACAGGATCAGTAGAATCAGAAGAACTTTTAAAGAAAGACTTTGCCTTTGATGTGACAGATGGAATTGATGATATGACTGATTGCAAATTAGGGGCATTGGTTGTTGCATGTATGGCTGCTGTAGAAGTCACAATGTGCTTTGTTGAGACTACACATACAGTGGTCATTGGTTGCACGTGATTAACTAAAGAATTTGATGTCTCCTTTAGATGTTCTTTCCTTTCAATATCCGATAATACTTTCCCAGTACTTTCTGTTGTGGCGGTATGCACAGAAGAAGAAATTGGTACAGTGTGGGCATTGGTAGATTGAGCAATATCAGGTACAGAAATTATAACATGATCTGTAATAGACACATCACTAGCTGAACTAGGTGCTGAAGTTTGACTAGGCTGTTTCACACCTTGAGATATCGGCGAACCAGATATTAAAACACTTTCAGCATCAGAAAATGTATTTGCATTAAAGCCATCTTTGCCATTTTTGCTTACTTCAGTATCTTTTGAAACTGAATAATCAGAGACTTTTTCTGTACTATAATCTACAACCACATCATCTTCAGGCTCTTCTGCAGTGAAGTGTTGTGTTATTTTAACATCAGGAATAGACATTGAATTAAGTGTGGATGGCTCCACTGAAGCAGTAAGTATAATATTTTCTGTTTTATAGAAATTATCATTCATAGAAGATATGTGCTCAGTTTTCATGCTAAATCCATTTCTTTGTTGAGTTGGACTGGATCCTGGCGTTAGCTGCATGTCCTGACTGGTAATAATATCATAAAAGTCAGTAGCATCATCATGCTTGTCATCTGTGTTGTCTAAGATAATAATTTCATGGCTTTCTGGGACAATGTAAGAACTTGAAACAATGTCTTCCTGAGGCACCATAGAATGGAATGTTTCTGATTCAAAGCATTTGCTCTCTACACTTGCAATAGCCTGAGCTACATTGGTGTGAATGTCACCTGCAGAACTGTTTTTAACGTCTTGTAATTGCTGGTCAAACATAGGATGTTGACCACTGATTAGATTAGCATCTAAGGTTTCATCATAATTCTCTTCAATTAAGGATTCATATATATAATCTTCAATTAGCATCCCTCCATATAAAGGCTCTTTTTCAAATACTTCTTCTTTTTCCTTGTCACTATGATATAATTTTGCTTTACATAAAATATCTTCATAAGCTTCTTCAGCACTCTTCAGAGTCTGCTGTCCATTTTTATTCTCTGGTATAGGAATATTAGGGGATAATTCGGTAGGAGAATACAATGATACCGACGTAGGTAATTTATAGACCTTTTGAACTTCTATTATTTTCTCAGGACTAATTTCAAATCCTTCAGGTTCTGACTCAATACTAGGTGAGTATTCTGAACATGAAGATCTATGAAGTTCCTCCATTTCAGCTGCTTGACGCAATTCCTCTGTTGGAGAAGCATCTTCAATAGGAGACAAGTTGCTTGGAGGGGTCTTTGGTCTCTCTCTCCTTCTTTGTGCTCTTAGTTCATCTTTGTCTTTTTTAGATTTTTTACTAGAACTTTTTCTTTGTTGCTGTTGCTGCTCCAATTCTCTTTGCTTTTCCTGCTCTTTCAAAAGTTCTTCCTCTTCTCTTAACTCTTCTTCTTCAGAAGAGTCTTCAATAGTGGGGAGAACTGGTCCATGAGATCGATGCCTTGCTTTCCTCTGCTGCTTGCTTTCTCCTGACATCTTTTTGTGACTTGGGCTACTGTCACTGTCTTCATCCAGTGATGAAACAGAAGTTGGTGAGGTACCAGGGGTAAAACTTGACGCATGGAGACTTGATGATCTTTCTTCACGTGACCTGTCTTCCGGAGAATCTGTTAAACTTTCCATCTCCAACTCTGGTTCCTCATCATAATATAATATGGTAGACTGTTTGCTAGATTCTTCAGTGTAGGTATTAGACATTGTGCTATTTAGCTCTATAGTTTTAAATCTTCTGAGGCCTCCACCAGCGCTTACGGAAAGCTCTTCATTTTCTTGACTTTTAGTTTCTCTATATTTTGGTTCTGGACTTTCATCATATGTTTCCTCATCCTCATCCTCTTCATCATCATCATGCCATGAGTGTCGCCTGACTCCATCCTCATCGTAACTTGCACTGCTTTTTTTAGTTAATCTCTTGCACTTTGCTGGTATTGGTTTGGATTTAGTTTCTTTATTTTGACTTTCATTAGAACTTATTTCCTTTAATTTTGTTCTAATAAATTCCTCATCTTCAGAGCCAGATGCATCTTCATCAGCGCTCATTTCAATAATCTGTTTTCGGATAAAATCCTCATCATCTCCAGATCCCTGACTGTCATCTTGTTTAAAGTCATCACTACTTGATGAGCCATTGCTAGTTCTTCTTTTTCTCTGAGGAACTGGTGAGTTTTCGCTTTCACTACTGTCATCAATTGAATCCTGTCGTTTGCGTACAGTTATGTCTTTTGTTGTGTTTATGCCCTGCTTTTGAACTTTTCGGGATGGAAAAGCCCTTTTCCCATTCTCTTCTAGTGTCTCTTCTTCCTCTTCCTGAATATCGTCAAGCTCTTCCTCTGAACTGTAGGATTCTGGTGTGATTGGCAATATCTTAGTTCTACCTCTGTCTTGAGCTTGTCCAGCAAATTTTCCATGTACATCATTTCCTTTTCTTAACTTTTCATCAACAAGAACACTTGTTTGGGCTTCTAAGATTGATAAAACTGTACTTTCTAACTTTGCTAAATCCGAAGGACTAGAAGGGCTGCTTTCATGTGAAAAAGAGTCTTTTTTACTTTGTTCTTTATTCAAATCTTTTTCGTCACTTGGTATTAAACTTGGAATTTCTCCAAGTGAACCAGATATACCATCTGATGAATAACCTGTATCACTTAGACCTTGTGGGCTTTTCTGCTGCTGAGAATTTGAAGTATCAGATTTGTCATCTTCCTTCTCCTACAAAAGAGAAAAAAATAATGAACGAAGAATAAAATTAACAAAAACACCACATTTGTAGAAAGTCAAGAGCATATTGCTACTTTTGTGTTTCTGAGATAGATATATAAAAGTATGAAAAAAACAAACATAAACACCACAATGAAGGACATACTTTAAATGCTTGCCATTGCTTATCTGAGTTGAGTTCATGTGTAGTTTTGATCCTTTTTGGCTAACTAAAATTTGTAGATCCAATGCTATTGCAAATTAGTAGAAGTACCCCAAAAGATGTACATGCGAATAATCGGGCGGGCATGCGCAGATGCCTGGCAGAGTGAATTCAGAGCCGGAAGATGCCGCAGGGAAGCTGCACAGAGAAGACTTCTAAAGGTAGGAGAAGAACATGCTGGCTCTGCATCAAACTTTTCCATTCGAATAGCGAGTGGTACTTGATCGAGTACGAGTATTTCGAATACCTACTCGATCGAATACTACTCGCTCATCTCTATAAGAGACCTATAAAAAGGGGGAACTATCATATGTAAGGCATCTATTATAAGGAGGTGCTATTATTTATAAGAGAGGAACTATTTACATGTGGGTATAATTGTTAAGTGGGTTTATTTATAAAGGGGACTATTAGTGATAATGGGGACTATTATTTATAAGGAGGTGCTATAATAACTGATGAGTTGATCTATTAGGCAGTACAAAGGTGGTTATTTGAATTGTGTGGGGAAAATGGGGCTTGTTATTACTTTTTTGTTGGCAGAAAGAAGGCATTATTATAGGGTTGCCATTGGAAGACAGTGTTCTTTGTATATATATCAGCATCTGGGGCCCCACTTATTTTTTCCTAATGCCACAAATTTATCTAAAACTGGATCTTGGGAAAGAAAAGGTCTGACTAATATATATGAAAAGAGAAAATATCAAAAGGATGTCCAAATAAATGCTAATGTGGATAAAACTCAACTTTTATTGATTATTTTTTTTAAAAAAACTACCCCATAAATATGTGATGAAACAAATATTAAATATATATTTTAGGTCAATGTGCAACCCTGACTTAACGTCCTCTCTTGACTAAATACAGATAATGTACAGAGAGAAATCTCATAAGGGATACACTAATCCTAAATACATTGAATTACACCATTTGTCACATGCTATATTCGTTACTGTGGCCTCCTTGGTATATGGTGTATCAAAAATGTATCCCCATGCAATAAATAAACGGGACCAGATTCTAACAGGGAAGCCTGCCTAATGACCCAACAAGCTCACTGCATTACAATGTAACCCAATGATTAAAACATCTACTTCGTGGAGACTAGTAGTTACTCCCCCCCCCCCATGTATTGGGAATTGCTATGTCAGACATAGGGTATACTACCCACCCCTATATATCTTGCAATCTGATAGACTAGCAGGGATCTGTAGACAGTTATTCAGCTATGCAAGGACTTAATAGTCCACAGTTAACGTTTAGCTAACAAACACGTTCTATTAACCCACCCAGCGCAACAAGCACTATATGATTAGGATAGATAAAGCCTAACTGTCCCGTTATCCCATAACATACTCTCAACGCGTTTCACTCAGAAAATTAGATGTTCGAGGCTCATCAGGAGAGTTCAAAGAGCTATTTTGCCCCAAACAAAACAAAAAAGATTTGCAGTTAAAACGGCACTTCTTGACACCCTGATGGTGGGTATCAGCACTCGTAATGTTAAGTCCATCTGTCTACAGATCCCTGCTAGTCTGTCATATTGGAAGATATATAGGGGTGGGTAATATACCCCATGTCCATTAGCAGAGAAAGTGTATGAGAGAACTCTGCCCATTGAATGAGATTAATAAACTAGTGAATATCATCGGGGGTTGTTGATCAGCTACAAAGCTCACCTGATCCCTTTGTACCCGAGTGGGCAGGACAGCACGTAGAACAGCCAGAATCTTAGCATATATCTTGATATCACCATTCAATAATTAGATTGGGTGGAAGTTTCAAGGGGTAGTCAGTGCTTTACAAGGTTTGGGTAGGGCTACAATGGTTGCCTCCAACATCTCAGACATGAATCATCCTCCTCCGAAGTCCAATGGAAGGAGGCAACCAGGTGGGGGGCCAGGGTAGCAGAGAAAAGTTTATAATAATTATTGGTAAAGCCATCATTTTTGTTGGGTTTCAAGGTTATAATTGCAGTTATAATGTCTTGGACAATGAAATAGGCAGATAGAGATTGTATTATAGACTGAGGGATTTTAGGTAAGGACAATGTCTATAAAAATCTTTCAATCTACTGGAGGGTTGCCGGGCTGATGGATTATCCTTTCATTAGCTTGCATTTTAAAATTAACCTGCTGAACCACAATTCAAAAGCAATGACTTTTAGAGTTTTTTTAAGGGGTTAAAATGTAAACAAAACTATATAAATGTTGTATCCCTGAAGTCTTACCAGCCATGGGCTACAGGTGACATGTCATTTTGACTGCAGAGTTAACGTCATAAAAATGAAGCCCCTTAACAAAGTCACACAAATGCACATTTTCTCCAATTCCACCACATTCTGAATTTTTTTCCAGCTTCCCAGTACATTGTGCAGAATAATAAATAGCATTATTTGCAAGAACAGTTTGTCCTGCAAACAATAAGCCCTTAAGTGGTTCTGTGACTGGAAAAATAAAAAAGGTTATGGGGTTTGGAAGGCGAAGAGTCAAAAACAAAACATTTCTCCAGCGGGAAGGGGCCGTTGGCTTTAGAAATCGCAGCATGTCAATTATATCTACGAAAATGCCGGCGGGTTTCCCATAGATATAATGGTAAGAGAAAGTCCGCGGAGGAAAACTCAGTGAACTTTCTCTTCAAAGCGCTGCGGAAAGAACCGCAATGCAATCACGCAGCGGTTCTTTCTGCAGCGCTTTAGCACTGCAATTATGGCCCGTGGGGCTTTAGCCTAAAGTGACTATGTTAGCACTTTTCCATATTGCGAAATTTATTTTATCTCTCACAGGAGCAATGAGACCAAACAGTGTGCTTGGGGTCATTGAAATGTTTTTCAGGAGGTTTTGCATGATATATGAAATTACTGGCATTTTAACAGGAAATCAAGAACTCAAGAACTACAAATGTTCTTATATAGTTCTCAGCTGAGCTCTGCAACCTTTCGTAATTTTGACATAATACACAATACCCTAAAATGAAAAAAAAAAAAAAAAAAAAAAAAATGTTCTTGCATTTCTGAACAGATTCCTATGGTGCTGTCATTTTAGGTCATTAAACCTTTACTCAATCCAGGATTTGTGGCAGCAATAGGGCCAATTTTTTTTAATTTTTTTTTACCTCAGTCTTATTCCCACTTCTGGCTGCATTAAAGGGTTTTCCCATCAAAGCAAGTTATTCTCTTGAACAGTGGGGGTCTGAGTGATTGAACCCTCACTGATGTTAAACTTATCCTGTATTCTACACATAGGGAATACCCAGCTTTAGTGAGAAAAAATATATTACCAATAATAAAACTAAGCAATCTCGAAGTATCCTCTGGTATTGTGATGTATTTGGCACTCATCAAGATAAAGGCCAGATGTTATGTTTTCATGCAAAGATGTCTCCGCATAGAAGTAAAATACATCACAATGATTTTAACACATTTAAAGCACAAAAAAGGACCTTATATATAAATAGTAAATCTACCTACAGTCCATTCAAGCAAAGTAGACAACATTAAGAAGGAAACATCACAATACATAGCCCCACTAGTTCTCTTTTAACCCTGTTGGTGGATGATGACCTTGTATGATACTGGAGAAGACAAACACCAGAAACTTTGGCACGTGACATCTGTTCCTAAGCAATGGTCCATACATGCTACACATAATACAACACAAAAACACAAATACATAATAGTATTGTATTGTTGGTGCTAAAACACAGTATAAGATGTTTAATAGAAGACTAGTATTAGAGAGCAAGGTGTAACTTGAAACTGATGGGCCCACATGCCGCTAGCGGAAAACAATTACAAGTGGATTACATAGGACTGTATGGTGAGGCATTTTTGGAGGAGGATTTTGAGGTGGATTCCACCTCAAACTCCTGACCAAAACACTCCATGTGAACTCAGCCTAAAGCTGTGACTGTGCTGGGTTGCTCTACGTCATTCACAGTGTTGAGTCATCACCACCTCTCCTACCTTGCCTGCAGCCTGCCTATAGATATAAACTGTTGCTGCTGCTGTGTCCCAACTCTCCTCTTCAGCTCTGCTTTGTTAGGATGCACTTCAATGTTAGCGGGTGGTGTTTGCTGCCTGTACACGTGACCGCATTCCTCTCCATGTCTCTGCCAGAGAGACGCATTTGTGTGGAAGTGATACAGATGAAGTGACCACTATATGGAGGAGGAACAATATTCTCCCTATAGCAGTATTGATCTACGCAGTAAAATCTGCAACAAAAAGAGCTACATTTCTGTAACATGCGGCCTAAACCAGTAAATGACTGTAAGGCTAAGGACCAGTTCACACGGAGTTAATGTGCGCGCATTCTGGCACGTATACACGTGTCAGAATGTGAGAGCTCAAAACAGATCCCATTCATTTCAATGTGTTGTTACGTAATTTTGTGCGTGTAATTTTGCATTATACGCCCGTAACGACAAATTGGAATGAATGTGATCTGTTTTGAGAGCTCACATTCTGACACGTGTATACGTGTCAGAATGCGTGCGTTAACTCCGTGTGAACTGGCCCCACATGGCATCTTGAAGTAAAAAAGCACTGCAGGAAAAAACACGATGGCAACGCATCGCGGTTCTTCCCGCAGACAGAAAGTTCATAGAGGTTTCCTCTTTCGACTTTCTGTTTCAGTTATATCTATGGGGAAACTGTCAACGTTTCTGTAGGTATAATTGACATGCTGCGATTTTCAAAATTGCGCCAGTTTTGGAAATCGCTGTGTGTCAGCAGCATGGTTTTTACTGCAATGTGGGCATGGGATTCACTAGAATCCCATCCACTTTGCTCTGACTATAAAACACTGCACATTTTTCTGCGGCGATTCCGCCTCAGGCAAATCGCAAAGTGTAAGGGGCTAGAAAATTGGGCCTCCTGGCTCCTGAGATGTAGATGTGTTACTCATAGGTATCATAAAACAACTGTGTAGTCTGACTAAATTATATGAAGTCTGATTCTGACAGCAATATCCATTCCATCTGTCCCCTACTTCTTGGCAACACTTTTGTTATGCAGGCTGGCAAAAATTTTAAGAAAGGTAGGAGGGAGTGTGACTGTGTATAATCCGCAGGATCAGACTAAACACAATCACAAGTTGTGAAAGCACAGCTTTTTTTCTTGCAGATTTTGCTAAGCAGAAGTTCTTCCTATATATTCCCATTCTTTTTATAGCCTCTATTGGCTTTGGCTAAAAAAAAAAAAAAAAAGCAGCAAAATCTGCAACAAAAGAAAAGCCATGTTTCCGCATCGTGGGGCCTCAGCCTAAATCTACCCAATCATTCCATTTTACAGGTTAATTAAACAAATGGGTTCATTAACATTCATAGACTAAAAAACGTAAACTTAAGACTGATACACTTTACTTTCACAGATACACTGAAGCACATCATGATTTGTGCTGATGATAGTACAAAAGTAGACTTTAGAAAGTTCAAGTAGCTATTCAGACTGTATCAAACATGGATATAATATGCCATAGATGATAAAATTAGCCAATTCAGTAAAGATGTTTGCATTGCTATCACATGACGCTATGTAATTATGTTAATGGTCTTTATGTTGGTTTAATAGCTCATGTAAATTATTAACATTATAAAGACCCATTATATAGACCAATAAATAAAGGTTATTTAATATAATGCATAATGCAATGAAGCAATATCTTCCTCTCAGCTACTGTCTGCATAGCATTTTCACTAACTATTTTGTTGAGTATGCAGCACGGTCACTAAGGGCATGGCTTGGAATGCTACTTTGGTATATCTGAATGCGTAAAACTTTCCTGATGACCTCAGAAATAAGGGACTGCCATTGAAAGAGGCACAAAGTATAATAATAATAATAATAATAATAATAATAATAATAATAATAATAATTAATAATAATAATAATAGTGGTGATTATTTTTCTACAGTTAATTAGGCAAGTCTAATACATGAGTTATTATTTACTTAATAGACGGACAGCATGGATTTACTGCACTTCAATATTGTTGAGACCAAAATCACCATTCACAAAATAATTCATATCTTTTTACTATTCGTTATTGTCATATTGGCAGACGGTAGGTTCTAACAGTCTGGACAAGTCACCCAATCACAGTTACAGCACCATAGGATATTATGGTCACCCCTCACATACTAGATGATATTTCTGCGCTTGTGCTAGGTGTGATGCTGGTCACTACACCTATGTTTGTTACTCATCTCTACATGCCTTTGATGGTTTGCAACAGGGTATTCAATGTAATCAAAGGTATAGGGTCAGCAATCTCACTGCTGCAGAAACTCTGGGTATTTTAAGTTACATTTTTATTATGTAAAGCTGACCATACACGTCGGATAGGTGTTAAGTTAAATTTTGTTCAGTTGACAGCTATTCAGTATGCTTAGCTTGGTTGAACTTGCATATGTTCTCAATTGGGACAACTGCTGATAGACACCTCTGAGCGAAGCTTATCTAACATTTTTAATCCTTGTTTTCCCCATCAACTGCCATCTGGGAAGAATCATTGCACCCCAATACACATTAGTTAGTTTGCCAGTCTTGCCAATACCATGGGGTTTAGCCAACATTCACTTAAAAGCTATGAATCTTGAAAAAAGCCAGAGACACCTTGTATCTTTAAGTCAATATGCTGTCAAAGACACTAGGCTAGAGTCTTTGACCATCCATACTATTATTTTGAGCTGATCCTAGGTATATGGTGCTAGCAGTTTTCTATTCATATTGCCAACCTATTTTTAGCTGACCCTTTCAACCTCATTCTGAATGTTATTCTATGTAGGTTATTTTTTTTTCTTATTTTAACTGATGATTGGACAATAACTGCTGCTTTTAGATCACTTTGTAAAATAAAGATGAGAAGATGACAATACAAAAATTGAGACGTGCTGAAATTATGTAAGAGAATTAACGATCAATTGTTAAGAAATAAGCTATTTCATATCATTCTGGGAAAACTTGTCTTTCAGCGAGTCAATACATAAGTACAAAATAAAAATCTTTCAAATATAGATGAAAAGGAAAAGTGATCTTAATGTTGTAGGGTGATAAAATTCCTGTATATTTATTTTAATACAATGCTCGTTGATTTATATAGCAATTACTTACAGTCTTTTCTTTTCCAGTTTCTTGATCCGTGAATTGGCTTGCTTCAGGTTTAATTTTCTCATCAGATGTTTTTCCATCAATTTCCTTCAAAGCTGTTGCTGAAAGGTCAATCATCAAATCATGCTTTGGCATAAATTTATCTTTAGACTGTAAATGCTCTGCAGCTACTAACGTAGTGCCCTGTATAACGTCTTGCTTATATTCTTTAATAGGCAGTATTTCAGCTACTACAGGGGCCACCAACACTGTATCTTCTTTAACTACTACAGGCTTCTTGTCTACAGGCTTGACATCTTTGATTTCTTGATCAACAACATTATCAATCTGTCCGAGTTTTCCTTCTGGAAGAATAGTAATTTCTTTTTTTAATACTTGATCAGTTGTTTTCTCGTTTGACTTCACATTTGGTGTTGAAGGTTTTTGGAGGTGGTCTGCAGGAACAGGATGCTTTGGTGAAGACTTAGATGATAGTCCTAATGGTTGGGGCATCTTGTTTAAATCGGTAAGATGTCCTGAGAGTGCCCTTTGTGTCTGGCAATTTAGGCATAGCCACTCCACAGCCTGTAAAGTAAAGGAAAACCTGATTTAATTGTCATTATTAAAGAAACAATTTATAGTATGTACTGTACATGTATCGCACCCATTTAAGATACAGTATCTAAGTTATTACATTATTATCCTAATTCAACAGTTCTATGGCATTTTTCTATATAACACTAATGAAGAATCTTCACCTTTGTCTAATAGAGAAGGAATCCTCCTTTCCCTAAGACAGCTCATTTTTTATCCTAGGTCAATTTTGCTATATACAGTATTTTTTTTACAAAATAGTAGCTATAATTTTCCCAATCAAAATTTTTTTGTGGCTGGCCGCTCTGTTCCAGACTCTTGTGGAGCCAAGAGTGACATGAAAATACAATATATTGGACCCTTTCCAAGTAGCCAAGTGGATGAGACCAAATTACCAGCATTCAATGTAAAACAACTGCAGTCATCTGTGGATTCCACTGCCATTTGACAGCCTAAGGCTGAGTGCACACAGGGTTTTTTGGTCCAGAAACTGAGGCATAGGCTGCCTCAGGTTCTGGGCCAAAAAATGGGTAGTCGCGACTGGATGCCTGTGCAGTGCATCGGCATCCAGTTGCGCACTCCGCTCCGGATTAGGCCCAATCAATGGGCCTAGTCAGGAGGAGGGGGTGTCTTCAGGCCGATTCACCTCGCGAATCGGCATGAAGAATGAGCATGTCCGTTCTTTTTTCCGGGTGCCGGAACAAACGGCTCTTGGAAAAAAGACCTGATCGGATCCCATTGATTTAAAAAAAACTCTGTGTGAACTCAGCCTTAGATTCTCCTCCTTTATTGAAAATGTGAAGTGTGAAAATAGAAAGCAGTGGGAATCTATTCACATGTACATACATAGATTTCTCTAGTGGAAACTGTGGAAGACAAATTAGGTAGATTATAGGAGTCAGTCACACATTAGCTTTTATATGAAAATATAACAAGTTTATAGTCCAATTTCCCCTAAAATTTTGGCGAGAGTAGGCCCAATATGTACCAGACAGAAAACACCATCACTCCTCTTAATAGTGTCAAAGTCTATATTTGTACATCTAAAATTTTCCCCATAAACAATATGCAACATGCAGCTAACGTGAATTGAGCTATAAAAAATTCATTAATTCATTTATTTTAATTATGTGTTTATTATCCTTATCTTTTTCAGAAAAGCACAAGCAATGTTTCATTTTTTTATCAAATAATTGAAAACCAACTCTAGAACTACTGACATTTTTCATGTAATCTGACAAGGACTGTTATATGACCTACCCCAGTATTTCCATGGCATCACCCTTACATGCTTCTGTCAAGTATGTGAACATAAGTTTACTAAAATAATATGTAAGTACAAAGCAAACAAAAATTGTCAAGTCTGACCAGCATGAGTGAAGAACTTGACCTAATTTTTGCTTTGTTCTTTTTATTCCTTACTTTGCAGAATACATGTACATGCAATATGAATTTGGTTTATGTAGTATTAGTTAAAGGGATCCTATCATTCAAACTCATTTTTTTTTCTCCCCAACACGTCGGAATAGCCTTAAGAAAGGCTATTCTTCTCCTACATTTCGATGTCTTCTTCACGCCGCCATTCGCTTGAAATCCTGTTTTTTGTTGGTATGCAAATGAGTTCTCTTGCTGCACTGGGGGCGGGCCCCTGTGCTCAAACAGCACTGGAGCATCCCCAATGCTGCAAGAGAACTCTCTCCAGCGCCGCCTCCATCTTATTCAGCAACGGCCTCTTCTTTCGTTTTCTTCCGGCGTGCGGGGGGTCAAAATTCAACACATGCGCAAGTCGGCTCTGCCAGAGCTGACTTCACATGCGGGCGGCCATTTTTTTGTGGCCGCTTACGCGAGCATGCGCAGTACGCTCCTGTAGTTCTATGGCTGCCCGCATATAAAGTCAGCTCTGCCCAAGGCCCGCTGGCAGAGCCGACATGCATATGCGTTGAATTTTGACCCCCCCCCCCCCACGTACCGGAAGAAGACATGTGAAGAGGCTGAAGAAGATTTAGGCGGCGCTGGAGAGAGTGCTGGAGAGAGTGCTGCAAGAGAACTCATTTGCATACCGACAAAAAACGGGATTTCAAGCGAACAGCGGCATGGAGAAGACATCGAAGGGTAGGAGAAGAATAGCCTTTAAGGCTATTCCAACAAGTTAGTTAGAAAAAAATGGGTTTGAAAGATAGGATCCCTTTCATTCAGAATCAGGTAGTTTTCAATATAAAAATCCTACACCAGTGTTACTGATCCCCACACTCTTAAGCACTGAATTTCAAGAAGACAATTGATCCCTCATTTATAATTTTGTAGAAAACTGGGGCAGGGCGGGTGCACACCAATGCCCGATCTCCGCTTTAGCCAAATCGGAAGGTTTCCATCTTCTGCCCCGAGAAACTGGACAGGAGACGGAAACTCGGCAGTAAGTTTTCAAACCCATTCACTTGAATGGTTTTGCAAAGTATCCACCTGTGAGCGTCTTGTGCCTCTCCATGGCAAAACCTTTTTTTTTTAACCGGACACAAAGTCTTGCATGTCCGACTACATGTAGGTTTTTGCTGTCCGCTTGAAAAATCGGACATCTTTGTGAACAGACAGTTAAGGACACCCACGGACAGTAAAAGAACGCACCCAATGTCCATTTGAATCAATGCAAAATGTAATGGACACAGCTAGTGTCCGGTGCTAATGTCCGCACAAGATTTTGCGTGGACATTAGCATTGGACACTAGCTGTTGGACACCGATGGTAGTGTGAACGCTCCCTTAGCCAGGTATCTGTGTGGCACAAATCCTCCAGAAAATACTGGATGAAAAAGTGCTGCATGCCCCCCTGTTTTTTGATTAAAAAAATTAATGTCCGACAAACACGCAACAAACTCTGTCATAGAGACATCCCTTGGGCTCCATTCATGTCTTTTGGTCCTCTGAGAATGCAGCACATGATAACATCAGTGGGTGCCCAGGTACTCTTCTCCCAATAACAAATAAACTCATTTCTGCTATACTGTTCCAGAACTGTTCCGACTGAATGGCAGTTTGGTATTAATAACAGGGATAATTGCATCCTTGATTCATATCTTAAAAGGTCAGCCTTATTTGAATTTAGGCTCCTACTACTGTACCTTTCATATTCAATGCTATGGATACGCTTGTTCTGTCATTTTCTATTTGAAGTGTGTATTCTAAAATACCTTTGGTTATACATAGTGAAATATTAAAAAAGCAAAATATTACTCTATAATAACCTAATATTGATTTTATTTATAAGATATTTTAAATACTTTGCTGGGATTTTTTTGTTTTTGTTTTAGAGGGGTACTACTATTAGCATCTCTATAAATCAGTTCTTTAAATAGTCCCCAGTGCTGCAGCGAGAACACAGACCAAAAAGCCAACAAAAGATATCAACAACACTTAAATGAGATCTATGTGTTTCTATCTTTGTTCAGAATATCTGTAATACACTTTCTCTTTGTATGATCCTACAACCCTATAGTGATTTTTAATATTGGTATCTTTTGCAGTAGACAGTACATTGTGCCATGTCTGTTGCAATGCAATACAATTAAACAGAATAAAATACATGATATATGTTATCTAGGCTTTATTCCACCAAGGGCAAATGTTCAGTTCACTGCACTTACACTGTACCTAAATACATAAGAGTTTTTTTGGTGCCCATTTCCCCAACAATAAACCCTTTTTGTGCCTTTAAACATTTATAATTTCATTTTGCCCTTCTCCCCCCAGCTATGCCGCAACTACAGTCCCACACGAAAATGGAACAAGTCCTACAATGTTCATATAGACATAACAAAAACCAAAACCAAATATGTCTGGTCATGAAGTCTCTTTGTAAGTTCAAAGCTGCATCAATGCTAAAATATTAGATCTATTAATCTTCTTTATAGTGGGGTTCCTCCAGATTCTCTGGTTTTCTCCTACACTTCAAAATACTGATAAGTTGACTAGTTTGAAAATAGTCTCACAAATGCGTTTTTAGGTATCTGTGATAGATTCTAGATTGTGGACCCCAGAGTACCAAATACAAAATCTAGATTTTAAAGCCCACCGGGAACATGGACTACTGTGAGTAAAGACACAAGTACAGTGATGTGAAATACTGTATTTTGTTGCTCTATCAGTAAAAAGAAAGAAATATATTTGGGATTATTCAGAGAAAAGACCTCTATGGAGAGATCTAACAAAATGTACAAATATATGAAAAGGACAGCACATAGAACTATTAGGAAGGGAGCTAGAACCTCGGCAGTAGCGCTGTTAGGTGCTGCCTGTGTCCCTGCATTGTTGGCGTTGCGCTTGTCCCTCTAGGGATTAACTGTCTCTTTCAAGCCTATATCTTCTGACTTTCACTTCTCCTGCCTGCTGGCTATTCAGACTTTCTGGGTGTTAGCTACACTATGCTTTCCAGGTCTTTGTTGCTGTATGACTCTCTGCTTCTAACTTCCTGACTCCAATTCCTGCCTACCCTGTTTTGTACCTCAACTTGCCTTCTATTGTGACCACTGCTTGCCTCCTAGACCACTTCTCTTTGACCAACTATTTTGTGCTATGTGACCTTCTGATACCGACCAAGCTTGTCTGACCTCGCTTACGTCTCATCCTTTGGTGCTTCGTGAACTCCCGATACCGACCCGGTTTGTACGAAAATTCTACTGTACTGCTGCCATCTCCTGCTTCTGCATCCTCCTCTGCTTCTAGCTTCCAGCTGCCTCCATACTTGCTCAGGTGAGTGTTTTTTTGGTTTTCTGGGTCCTGCTGTGACTAGTGGTGCGCTGTGCATTCAGCGCTCTTTGGGCAGTGGTGGTTCTGGCCAAAAGAAGCAGCCAAGTCCATCAGGAGCTCTGGTGAAGACCTCGAAGACCTCTGGAGGCTGGTTCTGCTTCAGTCCGGAGGGCGTTGGACGCTCAGTGCTGTTTTACCTCAGTGTGCAGGGGAGTCCGGTTTACTGGGACTATCTGTCTTGTACTGCATTAGGTTCATAACAAGAGCTTTCTAATGAACTTTTTACTATGAGGCCAGTGACAGTAACAAGGGGACATTCTCTACGTCTGTAGGAGAGAGAGTTTCACCAACAACACAGATGGGGATTCTTTACTGTAAGAGCAGTGAGTGTATGGAACTCTTTGACTCAGGAAGTGGTGAGGGTGGATTCATTAAACAAGTTCAAAGAGGGCCTGGATGCCTTTCTCAAACAGAAAAATATATAAAGAGTTATGGGTTCTGGATTTTAAGGACACGTTGATCCATACTTTTATACCAATGGCCAGATTAGAGTCGGGAAGGAATTTTTTCCCCTGAAATGGGGCAGTTGGCATAAGCCTCATGGGATTTTTTGCCTCTCTCTGGGTCAACACTGTAGGGGACTGGAGGGTTATAGGTTGTACTTGATGGACTGATGTCTTCAGCCAACCTCATCCACTATGTAATTGAATTCTGCATCTTCATCTTAGAGATGAATATATTTTTACAGAAATTCCAAGATTCATAGTTAGCCATATGTGTGGATTAAAAATGTGTTTCGTGCCTCCTCTATGTCCTTTTGAAAATGTCAACACTTTACATATATAAAATAGATTCACAGAGCAAAGTCAGCATTTGCTATTAAAATCACCCTATTACTGTTCTATTTAGATGTGTGCTGTATTATTTTATAGTGAAATTCAAGAACTGTATTATCTCTGTATATTATATTACTACTACAATTCAGAAGTAGTGTATCAGAGTATTTAGAGATAAGAAACATTCACTCAAATATTTTTACACCTTTACTGAGATGTAAATGATGTTGTTTAATTCAGCTCACTTTACCCTTAAAACCCCTTAATGTGAATTTAAGCAACTCTGCCAGCAACATCTTTATGTTGCCTGTTTTTCAAGCCTTTAGCTATAGCTGTTCTTTTTGTGTATTAAAAATGAAAATTCATTCCAGGAACAAACTGCCTCTGCACAGCAGAAAAACATGAACAGTATTCAAAAGTGCATCTTTTATGAATAACATTTTCCTTATTTGGGCCAGGAAGTTTAGAATATACTTTAAATTTATCCTTCCACGTGTGCACAAAAGTTGAATATATTATAATTCCTAAATATGTATACTATGTAACAAAGTATAGTGACGTCTGAATCTATTGTATTTTTTTCTTATTATAAAACACATCTCTTCCCTTATAATTTTACTTTCTTGTTTTTATAAAAAAAGTTGCTATATACTGTATATATATTTTACAAAGTTGCTATATACTGTAAGTGGAGAAAGCAACTAAAACCAAAATCAGTTAATGCAGAGTTAACCTTTCAATCACTCTTTGTCTGGAAATTTACAGTATGTGTACAGTATATCACTCTCAACAGCTTTGGGCCTTGTATGCCAAGCAGTGTTGGACTGGAATGCCTCTGGGGGCCCACTGTATAGCTATATGTAAATATAGAATTTTAAAACGGCACGCCGGAGTGAACATCTTTCCGGTTTCAGTCTTCATATTGGCTTCCTAGTTGCAGTCCGGGGCTCCTCTCCGTGCGGCCTCTTCATCATGTTCATTTCAGCATTTGGAATTCATTTCATTCCAAGGTGGTAAGAGCTTCACTATTATATATTCATATGTACAGATTACCTGATACTTGTTTTAAATCTTCTAATGTTGCCAATATAAATTTATATTTTAGAAATAGCTTGCTGCCTAGTCTTTGTTTCTGACTCTTTCTGCCCTGGGTTCCTGTCAAAAGCCTGCTGCCTGGATCTTGCCTTGAACCAGGGCCCTCTTAGCTCTATGCACCAGGGTTATGTGTTCAAACAGTAGCAGGGCTCAGGTAGCAAGTAGAGATGAGCGAACAGTGTTCTATCGAACTCATGTTCGATCGGATATTAGGCTGTTCGGCATGTTCGAATCGAATCGAACACCGCGTGGTAAAGTGCGCCATTACTCGATTCCCCTCCCACCTTCCCTGGCGCCTTTTTTGCTCCAATAACAGCGCAGGGTAGGTGGGACAGGAACTACGACACCGGTGACGTTGAAAAAAGTAGGCAAAACCCATTGGCTGCCGAAAACATGTGACCTCTAATTTAAAAGAACAGCGCCGCCCAGGTTCGCGTCATTCTGAGCTTGCAATTCACCGAGGACGGAGGTTTCCGTCCAGCTAGCTAGGGCTTAGATTCTGGGTAGGCAGGGACAGGCTAGGATAGGAAGGAGAAGACAACCACAACAGCTCTTGTAAGAGCTAAATTCCAGGGAGAAGCTTGTCAGTGTAACGTGGCACTGACGGGCTCAATCGCCACAACCCAGCTTTCCCAGGATCCTGAATGGAATACACTGTCAGTGTATTCCCGTATACCCGATATATACCCCCGATACCCGTTCCAACGGTGTGCCCCCCCACCTTCACCCCAGAAATACCCTGCAAGTCCCCTAGCAATAGAATTGGGGCTATATACACCCACTATTTTTGCTACTGCCATATAGTGCCATTGTCTCACTGGGAATTCAAAGAATATATTGGGCTTACATATAACTTCAATTCCAGGGAGAAGCTTGTCAGTGTAACGTGGCACTGACGGGCTCAATCGCCGCAACCCAGCTTTCCCAGGATCCTGAATGGAACACACTGACAGTGTATTCCCGTATACCCCATATATACACCCCAAATCACCGTTCCAACGGTGTGCCCCCCCACCTTCACCTCAGAAATACCCTGCAAGTCCCCTAGCAATAGAATTGGGGCTATATACACCCACAATTTTTGCTACTGGTATATAGTGCCATTGTCTGACTGGGAATTCAAAGAATATATTGGGGTTACGTGCACCCACAATTTTTACTACTGGTATACAGTGCCATTGTCTGACTGGGAATTCAAAGAATATATTGGGGTTATAAATACCCTCATTTCTTGCTACTGGTATATAGTGCCATTGTCTGACTGGGAATTCAAAGAATATATTGGGGTTACGTGCACCCACAATTTTTACTACTGGTATACAGTGCCAGTTTCTGACTGGGAATTCAAAGAATATATTGGGGTTACAAATACCCTCATTTCTTGCTACTGCCATATAGTGCCAGTTTCTGACTGGTAATTCAAAGAATATATTGGGGTTACGTGCACCCACAATTTTTACTACTGGTATACAGTGCCAGTTTCTGACTGGGAATTCAAAGAATATATTGGGGTTACAAATACCCTCATTTCTTGCTACTGCCATATAGTGCCAGTTTCTGACTGGTAATTCAAAGAATATATTGGGGTTACGTGCACCCACAATTTTTACTACTGGTATACAGTGCCATTGTCTGACTGGGAATTCAAAGAATATATTGGGGTTACAAATACCCTCATTTCTTGCTACTGCCATATAGTGCCAGTTTCTGACTGGGAATTCAAAGAATATATTGGGGTTACGTGCACCCACAATTTTTACTACTGGTATACAGTGCCATTGTCTGACTGGGAATTCAAAGAATATATTGGGGTTATAAATACCCTCATTTCTTGCTACTGGTATATAGTGCCATTGTCTGACTGGGAATTCAAAGAATATATTGGGGTTACGTGCACTCACAATTTTTACTACTGGTATACAGTGCCAGTTTCTGACTGGGAATTCAAAGAATATATTGGGGTTACAAATACCCTCATTTCTTGCTACTGCCATATAGTGCCAGTTTCTGACTGGTAATTCAAAGAATATATTGGGGTTACGTGCACCCACAATTTTTACTACTGGTATACAGTGCCATTGTCTGACTGGGAATTCAAAGAATATATTGGGGTTATAAATACCCTCATTTCTTGCTACTGGTATATAGTGCCATTGTCTGACTGGGAATTCAAAGAATATATTGGGGTTACGTGCACCCACAATTTTTACTACTGGTATACAGTGCCATTGTCTGACTGGGAATTCAAAGAATATATTGGGGTTATAAATACCCTCATTTCTTGCTACTGGTATATAGTGCCATTGTCTGACTGGGAATTCAAAGAATATATTGGGGTTACGTGCACCCACAATTTTTACTACTAATATATAGTGCCATTGTCTGACTGGGAATTCAAAGAATATATTGGGGTTACGTGCACCCACAATTTTTACTACTGGTATACAGTGCCATTGTCTGACTGGGAATTCAAAGAATATATTGGGGTTATAAATACCCTCATTTCTTGCTACTGGTATATAGTGCCATTGTCTGACTGGGAATTCAAAGAATATATTGGGGTTACGTGCACCCACAATTTTTACTACTGGTATACAGTGCCAGTTTCTGACTGGGAATTCAAAGAATATATTGGGGTTACAAATACCCTCATTTCTTGCTACTGCCATATAGTGCCAGTTTCTGACTGGTAATTCAAAGAATATATTGGGGTTACGTGCACCCACAATTTTTACTACTGGTATACAGTGCCAGTTTCTGACTGGGAATTCAAAGAATATATTGGGGTTACAAATACCCTCATTTCTTGCTACTGCCATATAGTGCCAGTTTCTGACTAGTAATTCAAAGAATATATTGGGGTTACGTGCACCCACAATTTTTACTACTGGTATACAGTGCCATTGTCTGACTGGGAATTCAAAGAATATATTGGGGTTATAAATACCCTCATTTCTTGCTACTGCCATATAGTGCCAGTTTCTGACTGGGAATTCAAAGAATATATTGGGGTTACGTGCACCCACAATTTTTACTACTGGTATACAGTGCCATTGTCTGACTGGGAATTCAAAGAATATATTGGGGTTATAAATACCCTCATTTCTTGCTACTGGTATATAGTGCCATTGTCTGACTGGGAATTCAAAGAATATATTGGGGTTACGTGCACCCACAATTTTTACTACTAATATATAGTGCCATTGTCTGACTGGGAATTCAAAGAATATATTGGGGTTACGTGCACCCACAATTTTTACTACTGGTATACAGTGCCATTGTCTGACTGGGAATTCAAAGAATATATTGGGGTTATAAATACCCTCATTTCTTGCTACTGCCATATAGTGCCAGTTTCTGACTGGGAATTCAAAGAATATATTGGGGTTACGTGCACCCACAATTTTTACTACTGGTATACAGTGCCATTGTCTGACTGGGAATTCAAAGAATATATTGGGGTTACGTGCACCCACAATTTTTACTACTGGTATACAGTGCCAGTTTCTGACTGGGAAGTCAAAGAATATATTGGGGTTACGTGCACCCACAATTTTTACTACTGGTATACAGTGCCAGTTTCTGACTGGGAATTCAAAGAATATATTGGGGTTACGTGCACCCACAATTTTTACTACTGGTATATAGTGCCAATTTCTAACTGGGAATTCAAAATGCGCAAGGCTCCCGGAAAGGGACGTGGACGAGGCCGTGGGCGAGGTCGGGGGAATGGTTCTGGGGAGCAAGGTAGCAGTGAAGCCACAGGGCGTCCCGTGCCTACTCCTGTGGGGCAGCAAGCATTGCACCACTCCACAGTGCCAGGGTTGCTTGCCACATTAACTAAACTGCAGGGTACAAACCTTAGTAGGCCCGAGAACCAGGAACAGGTCTTGCAATGGCTGTCAGAGAACGCTTACAGCACATTGTCCAGCAGCCAGTCAGACTCTGCCTCCTCTCCTCCTATTACCCAACAGTCTTGTCCTCCTTCCTCCCAAAATTCCCAAGCTTCACAGAACAATAACCCCAAATGTCCCTGCTCCCCAGAGCTGTTCTCCGCTCCTTTCATTGTCCCTCAACCTGCCTCTCCACGTCACGATTCCACGAACCTAACAGAGGAGCATCTGTGTCCAGATGCTCAAACACTAGAGTCTCCTCCATCTCCGTTCGATTTGGTGGTGGATGACCAGCAACCCACCCTCATCGACGATGATGTGACGCAGTTGCCGTCAGGGCATCCAGTTGACCGGCGCATTGTGCGGGAGGAGGAGATGAGACAGGAGTTGGAAGAGGAAGTGGTGGATGATGAGGACACTGACCCGACCTGGACAGGGGGGATGTCAAGCGGGGAAAGTAGTGTGGATGTTGAGGCAAGTGCAGCACCAAAAAGGGTAGCTAGAGGCAGAGGCAGAGGTCAGCAGCTTAGGCGAAGCCAGGCCACAACCGGAATCTCCCAAGATGTTCCAGTTCATACCCAGCCCCGAAAAACTCCCACCTCGAGGGCACGTTTCTCGAAGGTGTGGAGTTTTTTCAAGGAATGCGCCGAGGAAAGATATAGTGTTGTCTGCACAATTTGCCTCTCGAAATTGATTAGGGGCTCTGAGAAGAGCAACCTGTCCACCACTTCAATGCGCCGTCATTTGGAATCCAAGCACTGGAATCAGTGGCAGGCAGCAACGGCAGGACAAAGGCCGCCTGCCGTTCACGCCACTGCCACTGCCTCTGCCACTGCCTCTGCCTCTGCCACTGCCACTGCCACTGCTGACTGTGCTGGCGATGCACTCCAGAGGACGAGCCAGGACACCACTTCATCTGCCTCCGCCACTTTGTTGACTTCTCCCTCATCCTCCCCTGTTCCTGTCTTATCTCCTTCTCCTGCACCATCAAAGACACCATCAGGCGCTTCTTTACAACAACCCACCATCTCTCAGACATTGGAGCGGCGGCAGAAATACACTGCTAACCACCCACACGCGCAAGCCTTGAACGCCAACATCGCTAAACTGCTGGCCCAGGAGATGTTGGCGTTCCGGCTTGTTGAAACTCCCGCCTTCCTGGACCTGATGGCAACTGCGGCACCTCGCTATGCCGTCCCTAGCCGTCACTACTTCTCCCGGTGTGCCGTCCCCGCCTTGCACCAGCACGTGTCACTCAACATCAGGCGGGCCCTTAGTTCCGCGCTTTGCACAAAGGTCCACTTGACCACCGACGCGTGGACAAGTGCATGCGGACAGGGACGCTACATTTCACTGACGGCACACTGGGTGAATGTAGTTGAGGCTGGGACTGCTTCCCAAACTGGCCCGGTGTACCTCGTCTCCCCGCCTAACATTCCTGGCAGGGACACGAGAAGAACACCCCCCTCCTCCTCCTCTACCGCCTCCTCCTCCGCCACCGCCTCCTCCTCCGCCACCGCCTCCTCCTCCGCTGTTAGATTGACCCCAGCTACGAGTTGGAAACGTTGCAGCACTGGCGTTGGTAGACGTCAGCAGGCTGTGCTGAAGCTGATCAGCTTGGGGGACAGACAGCACACTGCCTCCGAGGTGAGGGATGCCCTCCTCGATGAGACGACAATATGGTTTGAGCCGCTGCACGTGGGCCCAGGCATGGTCGTTTGTGATAACGGCCGGAACCTGGTAGCAGCTCTGGAGCTTGCCGGACTCCAACATGTTCCATGCCTGGCCCACGTCTTCAACCTAGTGGTGCAACGTTTCCCAAAGAGCTACCCCAATGTTCCAGAGCTACTGGTGAAAGTGCGGCGCATGTGCACCCACTTTCGCAAGTCGACAGTAGCCGCTGCTAGCTTAAAATCTCTCCAGCAACGCCTGCATGTGCCACAACACCGGCTTTTGTGCGACGTCCCCACACGCTGGAACTCAACGTTTCAGATGTTGAATAGAGTGGTTGAGCAGCAGAGACCTTTGATGGAATACCAGCTACAAAACCCTAGGGTGCCACAAAGTCAGCTGCCTCAGTTTCTCATCCATGAGTGGCCATGGATGAGAGACCTTTGTGACATCCTACGGGTGTTTGAGGAGTCCACAAGGAGGGTGAGCTCTGAGGATGCGATGGTGAGCCTTACAATCCCGCTCTTGTGTGTTCTGAGAGAATCCCTGATTGACATCAGGGATAACTCAGATCACACAGAGGAGTTAGGGATAGCATCCGATCCGTCACAGCTGGAGAGTAGGTCCACACATCTGTCCGCTTCACTGCGTTTAATGGAGGAGGAGGAGGAGGAGGAGGAAGAAGAGTTGTCCGATGATGTGATGGTGATACAGGAGGCTTCCGGGCAACTTCGAATCGTCCCATTGTTGCAGCGCAGATGGGTAGACATGGAGGATGAGGAGGAAATGGAGATTGAACTTTCCGGTGGGGCCAGAGGAGTCATGCCAACTAACACTGTGGCAGACATGGCTGAGTTCATGTTGGGGTGCTTTACAACCGACAAGCGTATTGTCAAAATCATGGAGGACAACCAGTACTGGATCTTTGCTATCCTTGACCCCCGGTATAAAAACAACATCTCGTCTTTTATTCCGGTAGAGGGGAGGGCCAATCGCATCAATGCTTGCCACAGGCAATTGGTGCAGAATATGATGGAGATGTTTCCAGCATGTGACGTTGGCGGCAGGGAGGGCAGTTCCTCCAGTAGGCAACCAAGTTCTCACCGGTCCACACAAACGAGGGGCACACTGTCTAAGGTCTGGGACACCTTGATGGCACCCCCTCGCCAAAGTGCCGCCACGGAGGGTCCTATTGTCACCAGGCGTGAGAAGTATAGGCGCATGTTGCGGGAATACCTTTCCGACCACAGCCCTGTCCTCTCCGACCCCTCTGCGCCCTACACGTATTGGGTGTCGAAGTTGGACCTGTGGCTTGAACTTGCCCTATATGCCTTGGAGGTGCTGTCCTGTCCTGCCGCCAGCGTCCTATCTGAGAGGGTGTTCAGTGCAGCCGGTGGCATCATCACTGACAAGCGCACCCGTCTGTCAGCTGAGAGTGCCGACCGGCTCACTTTGATAAAAATGAACCACCACTGGATAGAGCCTTCATTTTTGGGCCCACCTGTGTAAAGCACCCCAACATGAAACTCCATGTCTGTACTCAACCTCTCCAATTCCTCCGCATCCTCATACTCATCCACCATAAGCGTTGCACAATTCTGCTAATACTAGGCTCCCTCCACCCTGATTTCCCCCAACTCTGCTGGTTAGAGGCTCCCTCCACCCTGCTTTCCCACAACTCTGCTGGTTAGAGGCTCCCTCCACCCTGATTTCCACCAACTCTGCTGGTTAGAGGCTCCCTCCACCATGAATTGGTCCAAACTGGGCTGTTTAGCGGCTCCCTCCACCATGAATTGGTCCAAACTGGGCTGTTTAGAGGCTCCCTCCACCATGAATTGGTCCAAACTGGGGTTTTTAGAGGCTCCCTCCACCATGAATTTGCCCAAACTGGCCTGTTTAGAGGCTCCCTCCACCATGAATTGGTCCAAACTGGGGTTTTTAGAGGCTCTCTCCACCATGAATTGGTCCAAACTGGGGTTTTTAGAGGCTCCCTCCACCATGAATTGGTCCAAACTGGGCTGTTTAGAGGCTCCCTCCACCATGAATTGGTCCAAACTGGGGTTTTTAGAGGCTCCCTCCACCATGAATTTGCCCAAACTGGCCTGTTTAGAGGCTCCCTCCACCATGAATTGGTCCAAACTGGGGTTTTTAGAGGCTCTCTCCACCATGAATTGGTCCAAACTGGGCTGGTTAGAGGCTCCCTCCACCATGAATTTGCCCAAACTGGCCTGTTTAGAGGCTCCCTCCACCATGAATTTGCCCAAACTGGCCATTTTAGAGGCTCCCTCCACCATGAATTGGTCCAAACTGGGGTTTTTAGAGGCTCCCTCCACCATGAATTGGTCCAAACTGGGGTTTTTAGAGGCTCCCTCCACCATGAATTGGTCCAAACTGGGGTTTTTAGAGGCTCCCTCCACCATGAATTTGCCCAAACTGGGCTGTTTAGAGGCTCCCTCCATCATGAATTGGTCCAAACTGGGGTTTTTAGAGGCTCCCTCCACCATGAATTGGTCCAAACTGGGGTTTTTAGAGGCTCCCTCCACCATGAATTTGCCCAAACTGGCCTGTTTAGAGGCTCCCTCCACCATGAATTGGTCCAAACTGGGGTTTTTAGAGGCTCTCTCCACCATGAATTGGTCCAAACTGGGCTGTTTAGAGGCTCCCTCCACCATGAATTGGTCCAAACTGGGGTTTTTAGAGGCTCCCTCCACCATGAATTGGTCCAAACTGGGCTGTTTAGAGGCTCCCTCCACCATGAATTGGTCCAAACTGGGGTTTTTAGAGGCTCTCTCCACCATGAATTGGTCCAAACTGGGCTGTTTAGAGGCTCCCTCCATCATGAATTGGTCCAAACTGGGGTTTTTAGAGGCTCCCTCCACCATGAATTGGTCCAAACTGGGGTTTTTAGAGGCTCCCTCCACCATGAATTGGTCCAAACTGGGGTTTTTAGAGGCTCCCTCCACCATGAATTTGCCCAAACTGGCCTGTTTAGAGGCTCCCTCCACCATGAATTGGTCCAAACTGGGGTTTTTAGAGGCTCTCTCCACCATGAATTGGTCCAAACTGGGCTGTTTAGAGGCTCCCTCCATCATGAATTGGTCCAAACTGGGGTTTTTAGAGGCTCCCTCCACCATGAATTGGTCCAAACTGGGGTTTTTAGAGGCTCCCTCCACCATGAATCTGCCCAAACTGGCCTGTTTAGAGGCTCCCTCCACCATGAATTGGTCCAAACTGGGGTTTTTAGAGGCTCCCTCCACCATGAATTGGTCCAAACTGGGGTTTTTAGAGGCTCCCTCCACCATGAATCTGCCCAAACTGGCCTGTTTAGAGGCTCCCTCCACCATGAATTGGTCCAAACTGGGCTGTTTAGAGGCTCCCTCCACCATGAATTGGTCCAAACTGGGGTTTTTAGAGGCTCCCTCCACCATGAATTTGCCCAAACTGGCCTGTTTAGAGGCTCCCTCCACCATGAATTGGTCCAAACTGGGGTTTTTAGAGGCTCTCTCCACCATGAATTGGTCCAAACTGGGCTGGTTAGAGGCTCCCTCCGCCATGAATTTGCCCAAACTGGCCTGTTTAGAGGCTCCCTCCACCATGAATTGGTCCAAACTGGGGTTTTTAGAGGCTCTCTCCACCATGAATTGGTCCAAACTGGGCTGTTTAGAGGCTCCCTCCATCATGAATTGGTCCAAACTGGGGTTTTTAGAGGCTCCCTCCACCATGAATTGGTCCAAACTGGGGTTTTTAGAGGCTCCCTCCACCATGAATTGGTCCAAACTGGGGTTTTTAGAGGCTCCCTCCACCATGAATTTGCCCAAACTCTGTTGGTTAGAGGCTCAATCCACCCTGATTTTCAAAACAAATGTTGGTGCCAACCTCAACTTACTACAAGGGCCAAATTCACTGTTGGTGACAAGCTCTCCTCACTGCAAGTGCCAAATACACATGTTTCAAGGTGTTTTCCTACTGTCAGAGAGGTGGTATTGAGTGTGTAAAGTGTGTAGTTGTTAGGCTGTGATGTTGGGGTAATAGAGGGTCTTTGGTGTGTTAGATGCCCCCAGACATGCTTCCCCTGCTGTCCCAGTGTCATTCCAGAGGTGTTGGCATCATTTCCTGGGTTGTCTTAGTGGACTTGGTGACCCTCCAGACACGGATTTGGGTTTCCCCCTTAACGAGTATCTGTTCCCCATAGACTATAATGGGGTTCGAAACCCGTTCGAACACACGAACGGCTGTTCGAATCGAATTTCGAACCTCGAACATTTTATTGTTCGCTCATCTCTAGTAGCAAGAAGCAGCATGATGATTGGTGATTGGGGCCCCTGCACTGTGACTGAGAAGAGGTACAGTAGACAGAAGTCAAACAATCCATATGAAACCATAAGCATCCTGGAAGTTCGGAACATATACTGCGTTGTTTAGGATTTCTAGAGATCAACAAAGAGTAAAGTGTGGGAAAAGAGCTATGGAATGTGAAAATATAGAATTATATATAATATCAAAGAGATTTCAAAGATACTGTATTCGGAAAATTTCTTCAAATTTATTTTATTTACTGTCCCTCATATGTCCTAAATATTCTTCATGTCCTTAATCACATGAAGAAGATTCCATTGCAATGTCTTCCTGAAATCAGCAGATGAAAAAATCCTGCACACAGGGCCTTTTCAGCTGCAACTTTCAATTTAAAAACAACGTAGACCTGACGGACCCCATTATATACCATATGTAACTTCTATTTCAGGGGACCGCCTGTCTATTGCTTTGGTCCTCCAATGGAGAGTTGATGCCCATGTGAACTTAGCGTGAGACATATTTTTAATCATATTAAACATGCATGATTAATATAATTAATAGAGATGAGCGAGTAGTGTTCGATCAAGTAGGTGTTCGATCGAATACTACGGTATTCGAAATACTCGTACTCAATCAAACACTACTAGCTGTTTGAAGTTTAAGGTTCGATGCAGAACTAGCGTTGATTGGCAGAATGCTATACATTCTGCCAATCAACGCTGGTCCTTCTCTTACCTTTAGAAATCTTCTCCGTGCAGCGTCCCCGCGGCGTCTTCCGGCTGGAATTCACTCTGTCTAGGCATCCGGCCTAGGCAGAGCCGACTGCGCATGCACAGTCGGTACGGTTGAGCCGATCCTCACTTTTCAGGATCGATTTTAAAATCTGATTTCCGATCATTTTTCATTCGAACCTGATCTCGATCCCAATTCCGATCCCAATGCAAGTCAATGGGATTTTTTTATTAATCGGAGATCGGATTTTAAAAGCAATCCTATTCACTATACAGCATGGAATCTAACAATTGTTAGAATCCATGGAGCGGCAGCGAGGCGAACAGCAGCGGAGTAGCCATCTCTGGAGGTAAGTAGCTACTAGAGATGCTACTTTAGTCCCCCGTTAGAATGAATGGAGGCAGCTGGCGTGCAGGGGGTTAAGGCTGTTTGCCGGCTGCTTCCATTCATTCCTATGGAACCGCAGCGGAGCCTTCACACTGAGTATACGCTATATACTCAGTGTGAAGGCATTGTGGGAAATACTACCGATCTCGATCCCACCTAAAAAGATCGTGTTCGGAATTCCGATCGCGATCGTGAAATTTTCTCAATCGCCGATCGGAATCCGATTTTTTCCAAACACGATCGCTCAACCCTAACAGTCGGCTCTGCTCAGGCATCGGGCCGGGAAGAGCCGACTGCGCATGACCGCGCATGCACAGTTGGCTCTGCCTAGGCCTCGATGCCTAGGCAGAGTGAATTCAAGCCGGAAGAAGACGCGGGGACGCTGCGCCGGGAGAAGACTTCAAGGAGAATCCAGCCTGACCGTCACTCATGGACTTGGTAAGTATAATTTTATCAAATTTTGAGTACCCCTGAAACGAGCATTTACCCCCTCAGACTATAATGGGGTTCGAAATCCGTTCGAACAGTCGAACAGTGTGCGGCTGTTCGAATCAGATTTCGAACCTCGGACATTTTAGTGTTCGCTCATCTCTAATAATTAAACCCGTTTAGTAAAGTATTTATATAAGATAGATAGATAGATAGATAGATAGATAGATAGATATAGGGGTCAGACAAATATAGTGGTACTATACCTACTGGAAAGCCCCACAAAACTTCCAATCTGGTGTCTACTGATTATACAGTGAGGATTCTGACAGTCTTAAAGGGGTTGGCCACCTCTATACCAAAATTGGAAGGCCAATGTTATTATTTGTATAATAAAATGTTGTACAATTTTCAAATATACTTTTTGTATCAATTCCTCACAGTTTTCTAAATCTCTGCTTGCTGTCATCCATTCTGCTTACTTCCAGTGGATACAAATGAGTCCATGGTCAAGCACACACAGGTTACAGCTGATTACCAGGCAGATGTCTGATTACTGTGCTGTGACTATAACGAGCTGTGCACCTGTGTGTCCATCACATGACCATGGACTGAATATCACATGACCATGGACTGAATATCACATGGCCATGGACGGATTTATATCCATTGGGAGTAAGTACAATGAATGACAGCAAGCAGAGATCTAGAAAACCGTGATGAATTCATACAGAAAGTATATTGGAAAATTGTACAACTTTTCATTATATAAACAATAACATTTGTCTCTCAAGATTTGTCTGAAAGTGACCATCCCCTTTAAGTATAAATATCACAATTCTAGTTTCATGTTCTCTCTCATGCAGTTAGATGAAAGGGGTGAACTGATTAATGTACAGTACACTAACCCAAACCCCCTTAGTTCTGGTACTACTCAATGACCTACAGTCACCATTTTTCTGAGCTTAATATAGATGCTTTAAGTTAAAGAGGTTTGCCATTGTGCTACCATATGGTAGTTATTGTATATACTGTGCTACCATATGGTAGTTACTGACATTATAGGAATACTAATGTACTTTTTACAGATGTATTTTTATGTATGTTAACTACTTCTGGTTTTCAGAAAGCCAATATTTGCTGTCACTCTTCCTCTCCCAGTGTAAGAGCATACTAATTTAGCCTTATGACTCATAACACCAGCTTTCTATGATTGCATCTAAATCATTCAGGACATATATAGCTAGATGGTAAAAATAATTATAAAAAAGAACTGGAAAGATCTGGAAACATTCTGAAGGAAAGGTGATTTTTTTAGTACCAACTTTCCTTATATGGTATTAAAGGGGGTTCCCATAAACATAACCATAGTTAAATTTGTACACAATTAATAATGAAACATATTTGCAAATATAAATGATTTAAATAGAGTTTTAAGGATTTTTTTCTATCTTACTGGTGACAGTCTGTTATGTTGAACGGTTGCCAATCGATAAAGCCATGAATGTAGGAACTTTTTAAGGTCTGGGATTTACAAGAATCTCAGCCATGATTAACTTATTGTTACTAGTTTATCTTTTCATACATGTAGAGTAAGTTCACACAGGGTTTTTTGGACCAGAACCTGAAGCGGATTTTGTGGTCAGGATTTTGAGGCGGATATGGCCTCAAAATCCGGACCAACAAACTCTGTGTGAACTTACCCGTAGTGTCCCCGTCTAATAACCCGTCCATAATGAGGAAATCATGGCTGGATTTCTGATAAATTCCAAAACATAAAAAGTTCCTGCATCCATTGGCAACCAGTCAAGACAAAAGATGTCACCACTAAGATGGTTAGATCACCACTAAGATGGCAATATCAAATATGTATTGTTTTTATTAATTTTGGGGGGCTTTCTTTTATAGAATTCATTTTATATAGGAACTGGGCTTTTTGGGGTTTTATTCATTTATTTTTTTTTCATACACTTTGTAGTGTTAGAGGAAGTCAGTCTGTGCAGATGCACAAAAAATGAAAATCAAAAAAATGCCTAGAAGGGGTTAATAATAGAGATAAGTGAACAGTAAAATGTTCGAGGTTCGATATTCGTTTCGAGTAGCCCCTCGATATTCGACTACTCAAATTGAATATTGAACCCTATTATAGTCTATGGGGGGAAAATGCTCGTTTCAAGGGTAGGCAACATTCGATCAAATTATACTTACCAAGTCCACGAGTGAGGGTCAGGCTGGATCCTCCGAGAAGTCTTCTCTGTGCAGCGTCCCCGCGGTGTCTTCCAGCTCTGAATTCACTCTGCCAGGCATCGGACCTGGGCAGAGCCGACTGTGCATTCCTGCACTACAAGTGGACATGCGCAGTCGGCTCTGCCCAGGCCCGATGCCTGGAAGAGTGAACTCAGCGCCGGAAGACGCCGTGGGGAAGCTGCAGGGAGAAGACTTCTAAAGGTAGGAGAAGAACCAGCATTGATTGGCCGACTGTATAGCATTCGGCCAATCAATGCTGGTTCTGCATCGAACTTTTACATTCGAATAGCGAGTGGTACTCGATCGAGTACGAGTATTTCGAATACCGTAGTATTCGATCGAATACCTACTCGATCGAGTACTACTCGCTCATCTCTAGTTAATAACATTACATGGATGAGGAAACCATGAGATGACTATATTGTTAAAGGAAGTCTGTCACCAGAACTCAGCATATCATCCCTGCTCACAGGTTAGGGTCACCTGAATGAAACCGTGTCTTCCCCTTGTGAATCAGTACAGTGTTGCCGACATACTGCCATGTTTGTACATATGCAAATGAGTTCTTTGGAGTCACAATAACACCCCACTTGCTCCAAACAGCTCATATCTATGTTGATATGGTGATATCTTAGTAACAGTGGCAGTAATTCACAAGGGAAAACACCATGTGATTCAGGTAACTAGCTGGTTTATCTGCAAGGTGAGGTTGATATTCTGGGTTGTGCTGGCAGACTCCTTTTAATGTATGGAGAAATATTTCTTTATTTATGGTAACAGAAGTGGATAAATAAAAATCAATTAGTAAGTTAGATATTGGCATGTTCTAAGTAATATTGGTGCTATTTCTACTAATATGGAAAAATCTTTCATTTTTTTGTAATGCTGATTTACTATTTTTTAACATATTTTTTATTGTATTTCAAATATTAATTTCCTTTTTATGAAATAATTAAGTACTAGTGATATTAGAAGAAAATGATGGCAAACCACTAGCTATTAGAACATGACAATGTTAGATAATGTATTACAATGTCTTGTAAAAGCTCTCCAAATAGATTTGATGAGAATATAACACAATCAGCAGAGTGCACATTACCATATAAATACAAACCATCAACTTGATCTGAGGATGATTTTGTCTTGCTTTAGCTAATCTAAGTCACTATGCCCCTGGGTACATAGCATATGTCCAATGGAAAGCAAAACATATGACAACAAAAATCTGTCAACCATACATGCCTACAGAGGAAAATGTATTTTTCCAGTTGAGCAAGCAAAATTTGCTTAAGAAATTCAATAGTATATATATTATATAGTAATACACATAACTTCAATAGGTGATATCCTGTAAACATTTAGACACTTGTCATAGACAGTAATCTATCATAATTGGGGAATATCACAAAACAGATGATTAGATGTAAAGGTCTTTGGTAAAACAATATCTGTTCAATGACTTATTATACATGTATTTTCCATTATACAGTAGATCACTAAAGCATAAGGCAAAGAATTTACTACTGAAATGGGACACAATGTTTGTCATACGACAGAAGGTCCCACCACAGTGTAATGACATTTATCAGGGTTACGTTGTGTAACACAGTCACAAGAAATACAGCAGGTTGGTCTTCTTGGACTCTTGAGTCACATGCACAGCAGTTGATATGCTCAGTAAATAATATCTAGAAGTTAAGATTTCAGCATGGGTATAAAAACCTGTAGATTTGTCAAAGATATCCTTGGTTAGAACATCTCTTCAATAATTTCATGCAATTAACCTATATTAATCTAATAATATTTGGTTGGTACCATTGACTTATCTTTGTTGTTAGTCATTGTGTAAAATAAGGAAGATTTGCTATCACAAATTTGTCCTATAGTAAAAAAAAAGTGACTTCAGTAGGTTCTTAATAGAGATGAGTGAGTAGTATTCAATCGAGTAGGTATTCAATCGAATACTACTAGCTATTCGCAGTAAATATTCGATTCAGAACCAGCGTTGATTTGCCGAATGCTATACACTGTATAGGAGGGAGCTTACTTTTTCTCATAGGAATCAACACTGGTTCTGCCGGAGGCTCGTGTCTGAGGAGGCGGAGTCTAAGACCGGACCACAATAGTCTCCATTGTGGTCCGATCTTTGACTCCACCTCCTCACAGATGAGCCTCCGGCAGAACCAGCGTTGATTGGCCGAATGCTGTACACTGGCCAATCAACACTGGTCAATTCATTCCTATGAGAAAAAGTAATCTCCCTTGTAACAGCAAGCTCCCAACTAACAAAGGACGAGCCTGCTGCAGAACCAGCGTTGATTTGCCGCAGGCTCGTCTTTGCTAGTCGGGAAAGCTGGCAGCTTGCAGTTATGAGGAGCTTACTTTTTATCAGCGCTACTGCAAGCGCTGTGCAGTTAAAGCGCACATACCCCATTATAGTCTATGTCATTATAGACTATAATGGGGTCCGTGCGCTTTAACTGCACAGCGCTCCTCCTAAACACTCTCCTCCTGCTATTCGTGGACTTGGTGACTCTTCTTTAGTCGAATAGTGGTTTCCCCTGAAATGAGCATTTTTTCCCATAGACTATAATGGGATTCAATATTCGATCGAGTAGTCGAATATTGAGGTTCTACTGGAAACAAATCTTGAATATTTCATTCTTATAGGCTTCATTTTTTCAACATACATTGTGCAGCCAAAATGACGTCATCTGTATTATATGGGTTGGCATAAATTCCCAGGATACCATATTTATTACCAAAATTTTTTATTCTGATGCTAGTAACTTTTTTATATTTCTGTGTATGGCAATGCATGAGACATCTTTTTTTTTGCGGGGGCCGGATGTACTTTTTATTTATACCATTTTGGGGAATATTTATTATTTAGAGTGTCTGGTAAATAATTAAATGCATTTCCTTGACGATGCAGTGCAAACTACTGGCACTTGTATTACAGGCTGCATAGTATAGCTTGCAATAGAAATAAATGAAGGACAAACCTATCCTGTCATAGCAACTGATCACTAGCCCCGGATCTCATTCTGGGTGCCAGCAATCTACAATAAAATGAGACTGCTCATGTGCCTCCACATAAATGGTGCTTTGGTCAGCTTTGAGACCTTAATGTCTGCAATGAGTGCAGGCACTGATTATGGGCATTAGTTTTGGGTCTTTGCTGTACAATACAACAAAGCCTGGGGGCTATTGTAACCACTCAGCTCCTGAGTGGCCGCCATATTTAAATACCTGACAATCATTGTAATAGTACAGTAGATGTCAGGAAGGGGTTCATCATTTGCATACATTCTGATAATAGAAAGTTGCTGGCTGCTTTCAGATAACTGTAGAATCTATAAGTGGCACATATGATATACCGTATTTTTCGGACTATAAGACGCACTGGACTATAAGACGCACCTAGGTTTTAGAGGAGGAAAGTAGGGAAAAAAAATTTTGAAGCAAAAAATGGTAAAATATTTAATATATGGGAGTTGTAGTTTTGCAACAGCTGCAAGGCCACATTGACAGGTGACCCTGCAGCTGTACGGGGATGCATAGAGTGTTTTTTTTGCGGGGCCAGAAGTACTTTTTAGTTATACCATTTTGGGGAATATCTATTGCTTAGATCACCTTGTATTGAAAAAAAACCTGGTGGTTTATGATATATGATTTTCTACTTTTATATATATATTCTAGGGACAGGAGGTGATTTAGAACTTTTATTTATTTCATATTTTTAAAGCTTTTTTTTTTTTTTTTTTTTTTTTTTTTACTATTTTATTCCCCCCAGGGGGCTTGAACCTGCGGTCACTTGATTGCAAGTCCCCAGTCCCATACAGTTGCATTGCCGTCTATGGGACATTCTGTCTATTAGTATTACGGCTGGTCATAGACCCAGCCGCAATACTAATACAGCAGTGACAGGCCCGGGAGCCTCATTAGGCTCCCGGCTGTCACCCGAACAGGTCGGCTCCTGCGATATCACCGCGCAGAAGCCGGCCTGCAACTTCACAGGTACGGGGCCGGTGGGGACCGGCCCCGGGGGAGAAGGGGCCACCGATACTGACCCGGCATCCGCTGTACTAGAGAGGCGGATGCCGGGCGAGGGATAGACGCCGGCACAGGTGCCGGGGCCTGAGACATCGCTACGCTCCTCTGCCCTGCATGAAGCCAGCGGTGGGGGGACGGAGGAGCGGAATAACATCACTCCTCCCGCTGCTGGCTTCATGCAGGGCAGAGGAGCGCAGCGATGTCTCAGGCCCCGGCATCTATCCCTTGCCGGCATCCGCCTCTCTATTAGAGCGGATGCAAGGGGCGCCACATTCGGACTATAAGACGCACCCTTCTTTTCCCCCCAAATTTGTCTTATAGTCCGAAAAATACGGTACATGGCCAGTTTGAAGAGAATAATGGATGACTTAGTCAATGTTTGGCTAAGCTGAGAGCCCCCAAAAGTGTGACAAAATAATAGAAAGAAATATTTGGAAAATAAAAACAATTGTACTGCCTGTTTTATGATAAATACCAATAAAAATCTGCGCAAAGATAAAGTCACAGAAAAAGGAAATACTGAACATGTCATTTTAAAAGTAGAAGCAAAATCCGGATAAACATTTTATACACCTCTTAACTACTTCAAAAGAAATAAACTGCAAAAAATAAAAGGTGGCGTTCAAGAATGAATTTCACACAGTGATATGTCTGCAAAAACACATAAAATACACTCTTATTTCATGTTTTAATAAGTTCAATCATGGTTGGTGGATGCTTGAAAGCTAGATAAAGAGTATAATATTTGGTAACTACTTCATGTCTTGTTCATGCCTAAAAGCAAATTCCTTTCATGATATCATCAGGGATTATGTTCAATTGTGGAAGATAAGATGGTAAAAGGGCCCAATAATGTGTTGCCTGTAAGAGATTTTACTGTACATGTTGAATATGAAATGAATATGAACTTTTTCATGACCAAGGCTCTCACATGTCTGAATGTCCACAGCAAAATTTCACATTTTGGAATTTTAGATACTCTAAGGGGTATTTATTTATTTATTGGTGTGACATAGATAGTAGAGATGAGTGAGTACTATTCGATCGAATACCCCACCGCCATATGTATTCATGTAATTGGCCAAATACCAAGGGGTTAAGTGCATCCTTGGTGTTCGGCCGATTACACAAATACCAATGGCGACGAGGTATTTGATCGAATAGTACTCACTCATCTCCAATAGATAGGGCTTTAATGTGAAATGAAAACAGGACTACTGTCTTTTCATTTATTCAGCTTTGTATAGGAAAAAATAGAAACAAATCAGAAAAAGAGATTTAGGCTAAGGTCCCATGTAGCGGGCCACAATGTGGAAAAGACCATGGCGGAAATGCATTGTGTTTATTTCTGTAGCATTTTTCACAGAAGGTCCGCAAAGGTTTCTTCCAGACTTTCTGATTCTATTATACCTATAGGGAAAACTTCAATGTTTCCATAGGTATAATTGACATGCTGCGATTTACAAAGCACTGTGGATTTTTTCCTGCAATGTGGGGATGGAATTAGCCAGAGCCAACCACTTTGCAGACAGTGTAAAACACGGTGCATTTCCGCCATGGCCAAACACTGCGTTTTTACAACGTGGGGCCCCGGCCTAAATGTCATTCTTTTCTTTTGCAAGTTAATTAGTTTAAATAGAGGAATTAATGTCACAAAATAATTTCACAATAAATTCACTGAGAATAGTCTCAATAGTAAGAGCAGATAAGGGAAGGGCTAGGGAGGCAAAGAGTAGTAATGGTTGTGTGACTTTTATAGTATGTGAAATATATTCTGCAATATGAGTGCATCAGTCCATAACATCCATGCAAAATACATCCAGAGAACCATTCCTGGTGGGAAGGCAGGGGGTTGAATTATTTTTTTCTTTCATATTTGATTTAACTTCTCAATTTGGGTAGCAATAGGAAATCTGAACGCTGTTTTCTGTGATTTTATTTTTTTTTTTTAATCTCATCATTTTGGCTCACTCTCTACTCAATGAAGATCATAGTGACACAGGATGTCAATGTTCTTCAGTCTGATAACTCACTATAAAAACCTATATTCAAAATAAATAGTCAATTTAAAGATTGTTGCAACAGTTTAATGTGTCAAATTTTGAATATGTTTCAAAATCTCTAGGTTAACCTTTGCTGCATCTGTATAACATATCACTTTGTAACAGAATATTGCAAATGCATGTGAATCTACATATTAAAATGTGGCCTTTGAGCATCAATCTTGAAAGACTGTAGTTGCAATTGGGTTGTCGAGGGAGATCTATAGCACTTGGTTTTCCTATTTGATGAATTCATCCAGTGTCTAATAAAACAATGGGTTACTCAGAGAATATAACACTCTTTAACAATGGTGCAATTCCACAGAATAAGGTTTCAAGGTAATTTTTTCCTTGAAAATATGTGACTCTCTTCCCTATCTGCAGTTATTAATATTTTATTTTTCCTATTTGTGTGTTTTCTAATTAAATCTATATTTCTCCTTATCCAGCAGGAAAATGAGCAAATATTGAAAATGCATTTGTTAATATACTGATTCGCTTTATTCAATTAGCAATTTATGATTTCCAGTCTCTGTACATTGCATATTTTGTGCGGCTGCTTTTTCTGGTTGTGGTTTCTATAGTAACTGTCTGAGAGTTCTGTCACGTTTAATATTGTTAAATGTTTTGTTACAGTATTCTGGGCAATGTGCCATGTGCTGGAAAGACCTATACTTCACTTACAATTTTAGTAATGTGGATGATAGATGTCTGTAACACTTTTAGTGACAATGCTAACTAAGCATGTATATATATTAACCCTAACAATGTATCAGATGATATCTATTTGTATTATTATTACTATTAATTATTATTATTAATATTATTATCATCCTTTATGACACAGTATTTTTCTTTCCACTTTTGCATTAAAACATTCCAAAAGTCAGTTTTTCCATTGACATAGATGATGAAAGCTTTTTTTTGTGGGCTGTGTTACATTTTCCATATTACCGTTTTGGAATACATATATTTTTAAAGGGGTTCTATCATTCAGAAGTAATTTTTTTCTGCCTAACACGTCGGACTAGCCTTAAGAGAGGCTATTTGTCTCCTACCTTTAGATGTCTTCTTTGCCCCACCATTCTGTAGAAATACCAGTTTTTGCCGGTATGCAAATGAGTTCTCTTGCAGCACTGAGGGCAGGCCCCAGGGCTCAAACAGCAATGGGGGCATCCCTAATGCTGCCAGAGAACTCTCCAGCACCGCCTCCATCTTCTTCAGGAACATTGTCTACCTGTGTCTTCTTCTGGTGCAGGCTTTGAAAATTGTATAAAAAAATAAAAAAATAAAAATTTGAAAATTGTAGGCCACGGGCAGAGCCTACTGCGCATGCCCACGGCCACAAGAAAAATGGCCGCTTACATAGTAATACATTCCTGAAGAAGATAGAGGTGGTGCTGGAGAGTTCTCGGGCAGCATTGGGGATGCCCCCCCAGTGCTGTTTGAGAGCTGGGGCCCACCCCCAGTGCTGTGAGAGAACTCATTTGCATACCGGTGAAAACCGATATTTCTATGGAACAGCGAGGCGAAGAAGACATCTAAAGGTAGGAGATGAATAGCCTTTCTTAAGGCTATTCCGACATGTTAGGCAGAAAAAATTACTTCTGAATGATAGGATCCCTTTAGCTTTTAATAATTATTTCTGAGGAACAGAAAACAACATTTCCACCTTTGCTTTTCTATATTTTAACAGCTTCAAAAGAAAGTCAATTTCCCTGATTTAGGACTGGACATATTTTTGTTTTATTTTGTACACAGGGTTATGAGGGCTATAATATTTTTTTCATTATTCAAATAATTTTCACTTCTACAGTATATGAGAATTAAATATTTTCTTAGGCAAACCAGCATATAGTGGCACCACTTCCTTGATCGCTGAAATTTTGCAGCAAAGGTGGGCAGTTTAAAATAACGGTCATTTCACTGTCACTCCCTCTTGGATTGCAAACAGGACAGTGACTGTGCTGCCCCTATAAGCATTATATGTGAGATTCCTCTGTAGTTCCTCCTGGCAGATTGATTTTTGCCTCCAGGCATCTCCCTCTATCCCTCTGTCTCCATCCCCTCTTCCACCTTCTCTGAACTCTAAATTTAATTTTTTTCTGTCTAGGAAATAAGCCCACCTAACCAGCCTCATCCTCTTTTTGGGGAGTTTTTTTTTTTTTTTGCATCCTGCTTTTTTGCTACATTCAGCTAAAACATACACCCCGCATTTTCAATACAGGTCCAATAAATAAAGTTTCTATACAGCCAGTTCCTTTTGGAATAGGTATACTAGTTTGGCAATAATCCCACATCATGGATTTAGGCTGTCTGAAAAAGTCATGCCTGATGTTTAAGGGAGCTGTCCTAGAGGCAGCAACAAGAGGCATTGTTTTCCTAATTATATCCTGGAAAACAGATTTGCATATTTCCCAGAGTCTTCCAGTGGAGCAAAAATGACTTGTAAGTCTCCATACGCCTGCAAAGGTGGCCTTAATGGCACTCTCCTGAAGTTCTCTTAGTCCCTGAACCATGTTTAAAAACATAACACATACACAAAATGTCCCAAACCCAAAAATGATCCCAAACCAAATATATAATGTGAATATACTTCAAGTTGATGGATGTTTAAATACCAATTACATATTAAATTATTCTTTTTGTGACAAACTATATCATTTTACTTCTGCATTGTAGTGTATTATTTGTGCCAGCTTTACATTGGCATACAGCCTACTGGACAGCCTACTAGACTTTTGTACATGGCATACATAGGGGTCAATGTCAAGCCTGTGACTGTTGTCACATTGTATTGTGAGGGGGAGGGAGATGCAGGTAACAGTGCATTGTCAAACCTCTTAGATCTCACAGTCACAATAGATCATGGCATCTAGGAGGTTGATGCATTATCTCCTCTGTCCACATGTTACCCATCTTTGGCTCTATATGTGGCAGGTGGTGAGAGGGGAGAGAGGAAAGTTACACTGACTGCCTTTTCACTGTCCTAATGCCAAATGACTCAGAGGGCTAAGAGTTTACCCCACATTACAAAAATAGAAGTGAAATACATACAGAATTCAGGGTATCTGGTAAAACTCTAATTTTTCACATTTTTAGTTATTTATTTACAGAAACAAGCTACATAGAAATAGAAGTGAGCAGTGAAGCAACATTTTACATTTCAATGAGGAATAAATATTGGATTAGTTATTAACAATGTGGTTATGATAATAATGTAAATAATAATATTCCTTAGCGTCTTCCAGCGCAGTTATACTAATACAGCTTATGTAACACATTTTGCATCTGCAAAAAGCACATCCAAGTCAATTTTTCATTGTGCTGTCTACTTCAATTTTTCCAGGTCATAAAATGCAAAACCCAGACAAACTATTTGCTGGGAACAAAATGTAAGAGCGTTTCACAACATCCGAAACAATAGGACAGCAGCCCTGTCTTGAACAATACATATACCATTTATTTAAATTTATACAGAAAAGCTTGAACTATTATTGCAAACCAAAAGTCATTATAATTCTCATTTTATTCTCTATTGTTTAACTTTTACCACAAGCTTAGAATTTATAAATGTTTCCATAGCTTCCATTCACCTTAGCTACTCCCATCATGACAGCAATTTACCAAGATGGGAAAAACCCTTTAAGGCTGGGTTCACAGGGGGGTTTTTGATCTGGATTTTGACGGGGAATCTGCGTCAAAATCTGGCACAAAAAACCGCCTCCCTTTGAATTCAATAGGTTCCTTTTTCCACAAGCGATTTATTTCCGCTCACGGAAAAAAGAAGCGACAAGCCCTTCTTGAGCGGATTGCACGGCAGATTCAACCACGGATGTCCTCCCGACTAGGCCCATTCATTTGGGCCTAATCTGGAGGGGAATGCCGTGACTGGATGCTGGTGCACTGTGTGCAGTGTATCCAGTCACGGCTAGCCATTTTTTGGACCGGATTCTGAGGCGTATGAACCCGTGTGAACCCAGCTTAAGGATGAAGCAGAAATTAACAGATCTGAATAGGCATACCACTCAGTTAAGGATATCTACTCCTTGTTTTAGCGCTCAGTTGGAGTACTATGCACCCTGACCCCACTGATCAAAACCTATGCCGTGTCAGTATGACATATTAGAAATTTGTAAATTACCATGTACCTTGCTTGTACAAAGAAAGTTGGACAATTATATGTGAAGCTATATCCAACAGATATCAAAGCAAAATTATACTTACATAACACAGAGGTTTATATGGTATTTAGCAATGACATCTACACATATATTTTTTTAGAGCACTTTAATGGAAAGAGGACATGTGTTAAGAACTACACTGATATGCTAGCATTTATATGCAGGGTATTTTTGTTAGTGAGCAGTCACGCAACAGATGTCAGCCATGCTGTTCTCTGAATGAGCTCCTATTTGAAATTCTATTTATGTGACTTCTTTTAAGAGTCTTCTCTCGGAATTTATCAATGCATGTTTATAAATCAGGTTTTTTTATACATATTTTCAGAAAGATACTAATTTACATTTTTGCCTTCTTTGTTTTATGTTCCTATAAACTACCATTACAATATAATAAATAACATGTTCATACATTGCGTTTTTTGATCACACTAGTCTCACTAAGCATCATAGTTTTCATGTATAATGGAGCTATAACAGTTATGACACCATAGCAAAGAAATCCTTATAGATCCCTCTGACCCTAAACAGGTGCCACAGGATTCAAAACTTCACAATACACTAGATTTACTATGAAAAAAATATGGATAGGCAGATGAAAACCCCACCAGAACCCCCTAATAGTAATCCTTTCCTTCCTACTAATATTATAAATGTGAAAGTTTGTGGGTTTGTATGTTTGTTACGCAATCATGCAAAAATGGATGAATGGATTTGAATGAAATTTGGCACATAGATAGTTTGTAACCTCGATTAACACACAGGCTACTGACGTGGCATGGTTTCATGACTGTTATGAATTTACGTTCATATACTATATTACACTGCTCTTGCCTGCAGCTTTATTTCAGCTAAATGGAGATTGTTGAGTCCATTGTGTAAAAGTATTTGCATATTATCTGATCTGCTCCAGGCTGACACACAGTTTCCCAATTTTAAACATGCCAGGAAAAAGAAAATCTAATTTGTTGCAAAATTCTCAAAAAAAGAGAGCTGTGAAGGTAGCCAGAAGTCACAGAGTTCTCCTGAAACGGACCTGAGGAGGATTGAGCAAGCTAGGCATCAAGTGGCTCTTAGAGCAGCTGAAATGCCGGAGCTGGTGGTTCATTGACACCAACAACATACTCATTATAAGGTATCCCAGTGAGCCGCTGAGATGCTGGAACAATCCCAGGCCCGGTCCAAGGGACAAGTTCAGTGGCAGTCCAGCTTGAGAGCTGCCTAAACCCTTGAACAAGCTGATCATCGGCGCCAAAAACATACTCATTATATGGCTGCTGTGATGCCGGAACAATCCCAGGCACAGAGTGAGGAACAAGTTCAGCAGAAGAACAGCTTTAGAGCTGCCGAAGCATCAGCAATTTGCTGAATATAGGCAGATCAACATGCAGACGAAGTCGCGGGCAGAGGCTATTTTTATGTAAACTAAATTTTAATACAGTATGTTCTTTGCTGAGCATTATACTTTTCCTTGATTTACATAAAAATAGTTCTAGAAACATTTCAGCAGCATCACAAAGACCAACGCTAATACCATATGTAACTAAAAGTACTTGTATGTGCTACTAAAATCAACCAAATTACAATCAAAGAATAATTATGTAGATCAGGGCACTTGTGTATTACAATATTTATATATAATATTCTCAATATATATACATATTCGGTGATATTATAAAAATACTGTACAAGAAAAATCACATAAGGAATATAATATGCTTTTTTTAAAAAAAATAAATAAAACACAAGTAGGCTCAATTCTAGTGTAACTTTTAAGCTTTTGATCTGACTGCCTTTGCTTACCTCACTTTTAAAGCATGTCACATAAACAGCTTGTACAACTAATCCCAGGTTAAGGAAGGTCAATCTTTAACAATTCTGGGACCTTTCCTTTAATGTGTTAGATCCTGTTAGAAGGATGTCACGCAAATGTTTATTGTAGTAATAGTGAGTGTTTAATGATGTTATATCTGCAATGAATAATAAATGGATCAATTAAACAATTAATACAAAATGGAATACACTAATGGTTTACTGTAGGGTTTAACTGTCCTATTAGTCAAATATTGTTGAGCAAGATGGCGTCTGATAAGAAGCAAACAGAAGGATGTACAGTGCGATGGACAATCAAGTTGAGGGGTGGTATAGATGGAAAGTGATATTTTCACATGAGATTTTTCCTTATTTACATGACAATGCTTCCCAATGTGCAGTATGGCTTTCAATTGTTTGCAGGTTAAGTCCTGCTCTCAAATCTGGTTCTACTATGTTGATTCTGTGTCACAGAAATGTTTAAAATGCTACGTGCATCCATGAGCATGCAGCAACATCTACAACATATGTTAACAATGGATAGAAAATATTGTTTTACTTGATCATTTAGAAAATGACAGTAACTTCATGCCAAGCAGTTTTGCTGCATTCACTGAAAGCAAGCTCAATATGGTCTTAACAGTACACCCATGGAGAATGCAGCTGGTAAGTTGGTTTCAAGAGCCAAGGCGTATCTTATTATGCTCCTAATATTCGCATAGTATCAAACTCTGCAAGGCTTTAAAATAGGACAATACTATATAATTGCAAAGGCTGAAAGCTTTTGGAGGGATAGCATCACTTGGCAACATTTCCAAAAGCTATCATCTGTAATCTGGAAACCGTTTCTTTATATACAGAAAAGAATAAAATATTGAAGGGGTGAACTGAAAAGATTACTAACTAGCTCCCAGTGCCATCCATTACACCAGTCTTTTGGAGATTTTATAAACCTGCAGAAAAGCATTTGTGATGAATTGATAATTATGTATGGGAATTGTTTAGAATGGCTGGCTCAAGCAAAATGAGAGCGTAAATGGATTTAACGTCATTCAGAAAATTTCTCACTTGCTTTGCTTGTTTCTTTGTTCATAGAGCTATTTCTATGCTATTATTAGATGAGGCACCCTAGACTCTATAGATACTAATATAAACAGACCATATGTAAGGTCTGCATTAGTTTAAGGATCTAGTGCTCAAATGAATAAAATCTAAGCACCACAGTAAAACTGGAGGAGCAAGAACAAAACCAAAAACAACTAAATAAAAATAGCAAAAAGGTATGTTTACTATACCACTAACAACTAGAGATGAGCAAGTAGTATTCGATTGAGTAGGTATTCGATCGAATACTACGGTATTCGAAATACTTGTACTCGATCGAATACTACTAGCTGTTCAAAGTTAAGATTCGATGCAGAACCAGCGTTGATTAGCAGAATGCTATACATTGCCAATCAACGCTAGTTCTTCTCTTACCTTTAGAAGTCTTCTCCCTGCGCAGTGTCTCCGCGTCCTCTTCCGGCTCTGCATTCACTCTGCTTAGGCATCGGACCTGGGCAGAGCCGACTGCGCATGTCCGCGCTACAAGAAAATGGCTGCTTACACTGTAAGCGGCCATTTTCTTGTAGCGCGGGCATGCGCAGTCGGTTCTGCCTAGGCCCGATGCCTAAGCAGAGTGAATGCAAGGCCGGAAGAGGACGCGGGGATGCTGCACAGGGAGCAGAATCCAGACCGACCCTCACTCATAGACTTGGTAAGTAGAATTTCATCGAATGTTGTGTACCCCTGAAACGAGCATTTCCCCCCATAGACTATAATGGAGTTCGAAACTCGTCCGAACAGTCGAACAGTGTGTGGCTGTTCGAATTGGATTTCAAACCTCGAACATTTTAGTGTTCGCTCATCTCTACTAACATCCCCTATAACAATATACAAGACAGACAGGGGATTTGGAAATTCAGAGTATCAGAGAAACAGTACTCAGGGCCTGTTTTTTTGTATTTGACATGGGAGTTCATTTTATTTAATGGACTATAAGAGGACTGACAGACAAGATAAAAAGGAATACTACTTTTGATTTCCATGTACATAAGGCCCCACATAGTGAACCACAACCAAAAAACACTGTAAAAATGCAAGTTTGTTTTCCCCACAGGGTTTTTCATTGACTTTTTGTTGCAATTTCTCTGCATTTATTGTTCTCCTGTTAAAGATATTGGGATATTGCTCACGATTTCGCAGCTAAAATTAATATTCAAAAACACAGCTTTTCCATTGCTTTTTTTCTGCAATGTGTGATTGAAATTAAAGAAATGTATTTTTTTTACTGGTACTGTAAAATACAATGTTTTTTCTGCTGCGATTCCAAAATGTGGAGTCTTAGCCTGACTCAAGAAATATAAGTTAGGTTAAAAAAAGATGGGTGCAAGTAGGTTTCATTCAGTTTGTTTAAACTATTTTAAGAGAGTGTCTATTAGAATTCATGGAATGGCCAAGTTTCAGAAAAATTTAAAAATATGTATGTACCTTCGGAATCAAAAACTCAGTGTGTGACTAATGATATGACATGTGTAAACCATGTGTTCACCAGATTTAATGGCCTGACCTTCATGCTGGGAGTAGGACTCCTAGACTGAGTTTAACAGATCAAACTTGGTTATGTGAATGCTGCCTTATATGCTACACATAAACTATGTGATCAAAGGTATCCAGACACCCTCAAAAACATACGTTTTTCATATTAGGTGCATTGTGCTGCCACCTACTGCCAGGTACTCCATAATAGCGACCTCAGTAGACATTAGACATCATGAGAGAGCAGAATGGGGCGCTCCGCGGAACTCACAGACTTCAAACGTGGTCAGGTAATTGGGTGCCACGCATCACACAGGTCAATGCCAAACGATGACTCGCTTCGTGTAAGGAGCATAAACATTGGACAATTGAACAGTGGAAAAAAGTTGTGTGGAATAACGAATCAGGGTACACAATGTGCTGATCCAATGGCAGGGTGTGGGTATGGCGAATACCCGGTGAACGTCATCTGCCATCGTGTGTAGTGCCAACAGTAAAATTCGGAGGCGGTGGTGTTATGGTGTGGTCGTGTTTTTCATGGAGGGGGCTTGCACCCCTTGTTGTTTTGCGTACCACTATCACAGCACAGGCCTACATTGATGTTTTAAACACCTTCTTCTCTCCCACTGTTGAAGAGCAATTCGGGGATGGCGATTGCATCTTTCAACACGATCGAGCACCTGTTCATACTGCATGGCCTGTGGCGGAGTGGTTACACAACAATAACATCTCTGTAATGGACTGGCCTGCACAGAGTCCTGACTTGAATCCTATAGCTTTGGGATATTTTGGAATGCCGACTTCTTGCCAGGCCTCACCGACCCACATCAATATCTCTCCTCAGTGCATTACTCCGTGAAGAATGGGCTGCCATTCCGCAAGAAACCTTCCAGCACCTGATTGAACGTATGCCTGCGAGAGTGGAAGCTGTCATCAAGGCTAAGGGTGGGCCAACATCATATTGAATTCCAGCATTACCGATGGAGGGCGCCACGAACTTGTAAGTCATTTTCAGCCACGTGTTTGGATACTTTTGATCACATAGTGTATTATATGGATATAAATATTTGAAACAAATTAATTTTGTTACAAATTTCCCAAAAGTTTGGATAGGGGCATTTGTATGCGCGATAGAGTAAACAACCATTAAATACTTTTCAAAGAACGTTGGTGTTCAAAGCCATTTTCAAGGGGTTTGGCAAAGTGCAGTACATAATGTACTGTGCATGCCTGCTGGAATTAGTCAGGGTGTCACTTACTTATTAGTGACATCTCCTGTGATGTCAGAACTGACTGCAGGTGTCACTACATCCAGGTATATAGTGCATCACTCCCCTCAGTAATGAGAAATAACCTGGAATTAATCAGTGTGTCACTTACTTATTAGTGATAGTTCCTATGGCCCCAGAACTGACTGCAGGTGTCACTACATCCAGTTATATAGTGCGTCACCCCCCTCAGTAATGAGAAATAACCTGGAATTAATGAGTGTGTCACTTACTTATTAGTGATGGCCCCTGTCACCCCAGAACTGACTGCAGTTATATCTACATCCAGGTAAATAGTGTGTCACCCCTTCAGTAATGAGAAATAGCCTGGAATTAATGAGTGTGTCACTTACTTATTAGTGATAGCACCTATGGCCCCTGGAACTGAGTGCAGTTACAACTACATTCATTACTAGAGATGGGTGAACCTCTCAACATTTGTTTACTTTCGTGTGGCTTGGGTCCCCAATTAATTTCAAGTTGAGCAATTTCAGAACAAACCACAGCTTAAATTGGCTTAAAACATAGTATATAATACTCCTAGGAAACTATCTATTCAATTTCCATCTGTCTAAAGCAAACACAGCTGAAATTATGCTAAAGTGAAAGTGGTGTGAAGGTCTATGGAAAAAATGGATGGTAGCAAAGGATACAGACTCGGAGTTTAACCATACATTGCACCAACACTCACTTACGAAATTTAGAATTTAAAATGCTCCAAAATCTAGTTTCTAGGGAAAGGTAATTGTTTTTTTTAGACACACATTGCAACTATATTACAAAAAGCTATGGTTTTGTAGAAAAAAATAGTCCATTTTGATGACTATAGGCTTATTATTCTCCCTCACGTCTTAGTATTCTCCCTCACTACTATCTAATCTGCCCGTAATTGATTAAATCAGACTAAACTCTCATATTCCTAAGATTCTCTAACTCTATTGCTTGTAACTGTAATCTATTTAGAACTGAGTGCTCTGTATGATGTAGTTGAGGGGATATCGTCACTCCATAAGGAGAGAACCACTATAGAGGTGTGTGGACTCTTACCGTGTTTCCCCGAAAGTAAGAGTGTCCTACATTCTTTTTACCCCCAAAAGTCCCACTATGTCTTACTTTTGGGGTATGTCTCATATTGGAAAAAAAATGTCGACAGGGGTTAATGTGAGGGAGGACATGATGGGGTTAACTGCTATTAATGTCAGGCACATGGAGTTACTGAAACTAAATTAATAACTCTAAATGCCTGACATTAAAAGGCAGAGTACAGCCTGTACCTGGTGTTTTCTTTTTTTCACTTTCACTTTGCTGGGAGCTTCTCTTTCCCTCTGCTCTGCTCCGTCTCTTGTGTGCAGTATGGAGACGGCAGGAGCCCTCACTGCAGGCGGGACCTGGATCTCTATAGGGATAAGCTCCACCCCCTGAGCTCACTTCTCTCCTCTCATTGGTGGGCAGAGAGCAGCCAGAGAAAGAGGAGCGTCCTGAAAGCACCGAAGGGACACTCCTCTGCTGCAGCTGCTGCCGTGCCAGCCAGATATGCCTCGCGTGCCAAGAGCAGCACGTGAGGCATATCATTTACTATGTTTACTATGTCTTACTTTCGGGGTACGTCTTACCATTAGTCCACCCCCCAAAAGTTCCACTATGTCTTACTATCGGGGGTGTCTTACTATCGGGGAAACACGGTATTAAGCCATGAGCGCTCCACTGTGCAAAGCAACATGGGAAGAATATGCAAATCTGACTTCTATGATGTAATTAGGATGTCAGTGCCTCAAGTATGTACACCAATAGAGGGCGCTCACTGAGAATGTGCAAGTCTATCTTCCATGATGTAATTAGGAAGACAGAGTCTCAGTCAAACCTCTATTGGTTTTGTTTTCTCAGTCAGCGCCCTCTATTGGTGTGCATACTTGAGGCACTGACATCCTAATTACATCATGGAAGTCAGATTTGCATATTCTTCCCATGTTCTTCTGTATGATGTAGTGAGATACGTCACTAGGGTTGAGCTGATCTTGAGATTTCAGGATCGTTTTTAAAATCTGATTTCCGATCATTTTCCATTCAAACCCGATCCCGATCCCAATGCAAGTCAATGGGATTTTTTTTTAATAATCGAAGATCGGATTTTAAAAACGATCCTATTCACTACACAGCATGGAGTCTAAAAATTGAACGCTTTAATTGTTAGACTCCACACTGTGTAGATCACTGCTGCTGATCCGGTCCCCACTGGAGCAGTAGTGATCTGTGCAGGTAAGTGTTAGCTACTAGAGATGTTAGCTAGTCTCCGATTAGAATGAATGGACGCAGCTGGCTAGCAGGGGGTTAAGTGGCCGGATGACGGGACAGGCTGTGTGCTGGCTGCATCCATTAATTCCTATGGGACCTAGCTAACATTGTTAGCTTTTCCCACAATGGAAAGCATTGTGGGAAATAACCTCGGACCTCGATCCCAACTAAAAAGATTGGGATCAGAATTCCGATCGCGATCGTGAAATTTACTCGATCGCCGATCAGAATCCGATCTTTTCCAATCCCGATTGCGCAACCCTATACGTCACAGATCCTTCTCTATCTCCACCATTAATGCAAATGTCTGTGATCATGTTTACAGCATCTTATATATTGTATGTGACATCAATACTGTAAAGTGACCACCTACGGGAGGGACAGGTCAAACAGTTTCTGAATGATTACTGTGTAATTTTCATAAGACTTTGATAAATAAAAATGTACTATCAGGCTGTACACATACATACACTTTTACCAAATATTCACTAAAACAAAGGTGAAGTAAATGTAAACCTATGATGACCCTTCTCAATAATACGGAAAGCACCAAATTGTTCTTATAACTAGAGATGAGCGAACAGTGAAATGTTCACTATTCGATATTCGTTTCGAGTAGCCCTTCAACATTCGACTACTCAAATCGAATATCGAATCCTATTAAAGTCTATGGGGGAAAATGCTCGTTTCAGGGGTAGGCAACATTCGATCAAATTGTACTTACCAGGTCCACGAGTGAGGGTCGGGCTGGATCCTCCGAGAAGTCTTCTCTGTGCAGCGTCTCCGCGGCATCTTCCGGCTCTGAATTCACTCTGCCAGGCATCGGGCCTGGGCAGAGCCGACTGCGCATGCCCGCACTACAAGAAAATGACAGCTTACAGTCAAAGCGGCCATTGTCTTGTAGCGCGGGCATGCGCCGTCGGCTCTGTCCAGGCCCGATGCCTGGCAGAGTGAATTCAGAGCCGGAAGACGCCGCAGGGATGCTGCACAGAGAAGACTTCTAAAGGTAGGAGAAGAACCAGCGTTGATTGGCCGACTGTATAGCATTCAGCCAATCAACTCTGGTTCTGCATCAAATCTTTCCATTCGAATAGCGAGTGGTACTCGATCGAGTACGAGTATTTTGAATACCTTAGTATTCGATCGAATACCTACTCAATCGAATACTACTCGCTCATCTCTACTTATAACCTATTCAGCTTTTAAAAGTACAAAAATATAACATAGCAATGCTGCTTGTTGTCATAGTCCTTTAATTTTTTCTTAGTATTTAAAACTTTTATACAAAAGAAATTGAAATTAACAAATCTTAATCCTTACAAAGTTTCAGAATTGAAAATTGTTAACATCCTGATTGCAAACAATAAGAGATTAAGTGAAAAGTGAATGAATGTATGATAACTGTCCTGCATTTTAATATGGAATTATCCTTTTGCAAGCCAAGCAACTAATCAGCAATATTGTCCTTGCAGTTAATATCTTCACTGGAAATAAGCTACACAATTCAATGCTATATTCTAGCTGTGATGCTGAATTTATTTCTACTTTTTTACAGAGACATTTCTCTACCATTTTACAGTAGCATGTGTGGTTGAGCTGCACCAACTTATTTATACTGTAAAGTGGTTATTTTTTTTATGATGAGGATAACCTACTATATTATCTGAAGTAGCAGTATGAGTTACAAAGAAGTGTGCATGAAATTATCATCATTATGATCACCCAAATACAAGACCAATTTGCCTTTGTCCGGTCGTCAACAATGGATGTTCTACTGAGCATTCTACTGTGTGGATTGACAATGTCTATGCTTCTTTCTGTGATCTGGTACTACTATATGTAGGGTATATCTCTTCTAGTGTCTGATGTTGTGAGTTTTTCAGTTTTACCCAATAAACTGCATATACATTAAATGCAGCTTAGCCTTACACAGTATAAATAGCAAACATCTATAACTCTATCTGTATTGACTAATGACTGAATTGGAGACTCAAAGCAGAATGATACAGCTATAGTGAAATCATTCAATTTGCTAGAGACTAGAGATGAGCGAGTAGTACTCGATCGAGTAGGTATTCGATCGAATACTACGGTATTCAAAATACTCGTACTCGATCGAGTACCACTCACTATTCGAATGTAAAAGTTTGATGCAGAACCAGCATTGATTGGCCGAATGCTATACAGTCGGCCAATCAACGCTGGTTCTTCTCCTACCTTTAGAAGTCTTCTCCGTGCAGCTTCCCCGCGGCGTCTTCCGGCTCTTCATTCACTCCGCCAGGCATCGGGCCTGGGCAGAGCCGACTGCGCATGTCCGCTTGTAGTGCATTCAGAGCCAGAAGATGCCGCGGGGACGCTGCAAGGAGAAAACTTCTTGGAGGATCCAGCCCGACCCTCACTCATGGACTTGGTAAGTATAATTTGATCGAATGTTGCCTACACCTGAAACGAGCATTTTCCCCCATAGACTATAATAGGGTTCGATATTTGATTCGAGTAGTTGAATATTGAGGAGCTACTCAAAACGAATATCAAACCTTGAACTTTTTACTGTTCGCTCATCTCTACTAGATACTTTTCACATTTAAGAAGTATCAGAGATGAGATTATAACTTTATACTATGTGGTAGGTATTGTACAGTATCTCTTTCTAGGTGAAAAAAGCTGGCATTTGCTTGACAAAGAGCCTTATATTTGATAGTCCTATATTCACTTGTATTGCTCACATTCACATGTGTGCCTTTAATGTTCATTGGTCATAGTATAAAAGAGAAGTTCAGAGAATTATCAAAGTCTTGCTATTGATGGCCTCTTTGTAGTATAGGTCATCAATACCAGATCCACTAGATTCAAACACCTGACAACTCAAAAAAATCAGTTATTAGACAATAGTGTATGGTGCCGGAAGAGAGCTCCAAATGCTGTGCAATGGCCATGCTTGGGTCAGGAAGCTGAGAACCCTAGGGAAGTGAGGCAAGTAGGCAGGGAGAGGGGAGAGTTCAGCTTAGGGCTCACTGTCTTGTCATGCCCCTCCTTCCAGAGTTCACCAGCAGATAGTGGGGAATTGCTCTCCTAGCAATTCCCTTACAATCACTTAAGACTAAATAAATATGTAAAATTCCTAGCAGTTGCCACAGTTCTCTATTCAAAGACACTGTAACTTTAAACACTGTATTACTTCATTCCTATATTTATTGAGTCTATTTTTTTTTTCAACAATTTTTAAACGCATTCACCTTCACTCCTAAAAAACAACTCCCAAACTATGCACTATTATCATATATCTTGATCTTGGCTTAAAACAAAAAAAAAAGTGTAGTTTTTCTACATCCATATAACAGTTTTAATTAATAACCACAAAACCCAATCTATTAAGGTCAGAGCGCTGTTACATAACTACACATAAAAGTGTAATTCAGTCTGCCAATTCTTATTGATGTGTGTCAGATGATTATTAATTCATTATATTTACCCTAGTGAAGATGTCCTTTGGGCCATTACACAGTTAGGAACAAACTGATTCAGGATTCATGTGCTGTATCTATGTAATATTCATCTACTTTGAACTGTGGAAATAATTCCCCGGAGAGTTAAAAAAATGTAGGACATTCCTGCAAATTATCATAATTTTAAGGGGGAAATAATTTTAATAGAAAATAAAATATGTTGCTACTATGTATGTTCCTGCAAATTAAAACATTGCATCTCTATATATGAAAATATACCTTAATAAATAAATGAATGAGCTAAAATGTCAATATTGTCCAACAAATCAATTACAAAGATATTTCACTTAGACATAAGATAATACATTTATATTCATGTATACTTTAGAAATTGCATGGCACAATCAGCTTAGAGTCCTTTTACATAGACAGGTAACAAATGTCAATCAACAATATATGAAGTTGTTTGGAATCTGTTTGCTTCCATTGACATGAAACTGCAGTGTGTGCTCATAAATGATAGTACTATCATTCACACCCACAAAGTTTCATTAATGTCAGAAGCACGTTTCCTATTTACACAAGGGGATGCCATGCCGACAAATTACTTTTATGCCCATGTAAAAAGTGCATGAATGTGAAATGAGCATTCACCCATTTTTGTTTGATTGCTAGACATATGTACATGGAGCAATGATTGTGAATGAGTGTCTGTACAAATTGCACTGTGTAAAAGGGACCTTAGACTCTGATCAAATTTGCATTAATAGGGTCTTTCAAGGTTTAGATTTGGCTTTACAGTATTTGGGATGGTATGAATTGCATGCAATTATTGGCAATGAACTCCAATATAAGCCTAAACTTGGTGTGGTGCATTCAAGTTTTGCTGAACTCCATCTGAGTCTAAGGCACCATGTAGCAGCACACAGCAAAAAAGTGCTGCGGGACAAATTGCGGTGATAACGCATTGCAGCTTCTCTCACAGTTATTTTCACAGAAAGTCCACAGAGGTTTTGGAAATTGCAGGGTGTCCGCTGTATTTTCCCGCGATGTGTGGGAAACTAAGAATATTGAGATGTATTAAAAAATGGGTCTTTTTCACAATGTTAAAGGATTGAGAATGAAGAGAATGAAATAATGGATTAAATGTACTTCAATGCCAAAGTGACATAAAGCCATTGGCAGTCTCTAAAAACCGAAACATTTGGCTAATGGCCTTGTTATAAATAGAAATTCGCTGAATTTTTTAATCTGGGCGTCAATGCAGACAATGTGCTCATATTAGTATTCTAAGCTATTATCCTTATATTATCTTTAAGCTTTAGGATTCTCTTAGTTTTCCTTGGTTACCCCAACTGTCCATAAAATCTTGGCTGTCCTTGACTTTTGGCTAGTAACTGAGAACGCTAATATTTTAAATCCAACATAATTTATGCTTAATGTTTCAGTCTCCAGTTCTTTATCATGCACAATTGACACAGGTACCATACAGATAGGATGATCTAGGTATGTAACAAGTTGACATTATAAAAAAAAAAAAACAACTGCTGTTTTGTTGGGTATGTGGTTGTTTTTACCTTCTACATACCCTGATCATCTGGCTGTGCCAGTAGCAACGAGCTCTAAAATGTTGGGAGGGAAACATTTTGCGTATATTAGGTTCCAGTTACAATAAATGTTGATGCATAACGATACTGGATTGTGGAGTTGATGTGACAATAAGTCCCTACTCTAACACCATGCTAGGTTGTCCAAAATAACAAAAAAGGAGGTTATGATCTTGGTTTAACTGTCCATATCTGTCGAGAAGTTTTACAGTGCTTTATAACCATGGCATTCTTAGTTGAACTTCTACTAACATGGGAAGAATTTGATCCCTTATGCACTGGCAACTCTGTAATTGGTTCATTACACTGTTCACACTGGGTGTCTTCTAGTCTGTCATTTCTAAAATTTCAAAAACTTTGAACTAAGGGAGACATTCTCCTGGTTCATCTAGTTTGTGGCAGACTGGGACACACTACTTATAGAGTACAGGCCCCTGCCTTTTGTGTCCCAGAGCGCTTAATGGTTTTATTCTATTTGCTCAGATTTTCCTAATTACTTTTTTGAGAAGTTACAATAAAGGTTACATTTTAAATCCAATGCTTGGTCTGTAAATTTTGTTCCAGATGCAATATATTATTTTTTATACAATGACCCCAATAATGTAGTGTCATAATTATGACACTTTTTTAGATCTGTATTAAATACCAGCTATCTTTACACTCTACTATTTATTCTAATTCATTATTACTAGAGATGAGTGATCACTAAAATGTTCGGGGTTCAAAATCCGATTCGAACAGCCGCACACTGTTCGACTGTTCGAACGGGTTTCGAACCCCACTATAGTCTATGGGGGAAATGCTCGTTTCAGGGGTACACAACATTCGATCAAATTCTACTTAGCAAGTCCATGAGTGAGGGTCCGGCTGGATTCTTCTCCCTGCGCAGCATCCCCGCGTCCTCTTCCGGCCTTGAATTCACTCTGCTAGGCATCGGGCCTGGGCAGAGCTGACTGCGCATGCCCGCACTACAAGCAGACATGTGCAGTCGGTTCTGCCCAGGCCCGATGCCTAAGCAGAGTGAATTCAGAGCTGGAAGAGGACACGGGACGCTGCGCAGGGAGAAGACTTCTAAAGGTAAGAGAAGAACCAGCGTTGATTGGCAATGTATAGCATTCTGCCAATCAACGCTGGTTCTGCATCGAATCTTAACTTCGAACGGCTAGTAGTACTCGATCGAGTACGAGTATTTCGAATACCGTAGTATTCGATTGAACACCTACTCGATCGAGTACTACTCGCTCATCTCTAATTATTACATGGCATAATAATAATATTAATAATAATAAAAATAAATAAACCTTCAACAATGCCATATTTAACTAGGTAAGAATACTGTAAAAAGTTGAAGGGAATGTTTTATCAACATAAACCATGTGCAGGGTTGTGGATTTCATAACATATTTCATAATACTGGAATCAGTCACTGCGGTGACTAAGCAGTGAGGAACTGTAAAATGAGTAATTCTATTAGATTGTTTTTCGTCACTTCAGATATTTCAAATTAGTTACAATCTTGTCTTGAGCCATAGAAAATTGTCCATTAAGATCCACAATTTAGATCTTCTATTGACTGGCCTTACAGAGCCTGGCAAATAAACAACATTGCATGAAATTGACTCTCTAAAACTATTAGCACCACAATCTATATTCATTCCAAAAAATATATCAATCTGCTCTAGGTCATCAAAATGGAATAACTTCAGGCAGACTTGTGTGAGAATAACTAGATAACACAGACTTGTCAAATTACTAGGAGTCTCCTGGTTTAGGAACTCCATACCTAGTCACCCGAGCAATAGCCTCTCTCATCCCGGCCTCCGGGTCATTAGTATTCATTGCACAGTGACCTCATCTCAGTGCAGTGAATATTAATGAGGAACCCTGACTGGGTACTGACTGAGCTGCAACCTTTATTAGTTGCAATACAATTGTACTGTACATACATAATGTATGTATCTGTATCTACATACTGTATATATGTATATCTGTATATATGCAGGGAAAGAAAAAGCTTGAGATGAAAATGCAAATAATTATTTTAGTTTTAGCAATTTTTTATTAAAAATAATATTATAATACAGTAAATAAAATAAGACTTTAGCTTTATAATTTTTATGATTAAAAATAACATTACATAATAATATATATGCTATTCCCATGGATCGGTGTAAATGTTCATTGGGGTGCAACCACTTAATTCCTGTTTCATTCAACTTGTATTTGATACAAATATATTACTTGTCATTTTTAAAGATAGACTTTGAGGCCCAAATGCCTCCTAAACCTATAATGGTGCTGTGTAGTGGCCTCTATAAATCAACTCTCTATAACTATGCATATCAGCTTCATGTGCATCAGGGGTAAGACCAATTTGCTAGATCTGCCTAAAAACAGCTTAGAGACAGGTAGAGGCTGAAAATTCACTGCTAAAGGGGCAACATTTTGCATCTATTTTAGTGGACACTCAGAGCACTTGTGTTACACAGCAAATAAGTCCTGAATCAGTTTAAGGCTGAGGCCCCACATTGCAGAAACGCAGTTTTTTTTGTTGCAGATTTTGTTGCGTTTTTTTTTAGCCAAAGCCAAATATGGATACAAAAGGAATTGGAAATATTTAGGAAACGGTCATACTTCTCCCTTCTGATCAATCCACTCCTGGCTTTGGCTCAAAAAACTGCAACAAAATCTGCAAAAAAAAATGCTGCTTTTCCGCAATGTGGGGCCCCAGCCTAAGGCTGTTTTGTGTACTCAGAAAATGATGAATATCTCTCAATTGTCATCTGTTTATGGCCACAAAGGTGTGCTTTGGGTCCTAATAAAAGCCCCTACATATACTATTATTGGTTTGGGAGGTATTTTAGGTTTTACATACACCCTTTAACAATGTACATTTCAATAGGTTATGCTGCAGCATATAATAAACAGTATTATTATTATTATTATTATTATTAGAATTATTTTTATAACACAATGACATTGGAAAGAAATCAATGCAATTTCCAATTACTTGGTTAAGTAACAACATTTTCAAATATTTTTAAAATAGTATCTATTCTTTTATTAATAATATTAACTTGTATTTTGAGCCATCCACAATGTTACATCAATTCACTTTGTTTTTTACTAGAGATGAGCAAACACTAAAATGTCCGAGGTTTGAAATCCGATTCGAACAGCCGCACACTGTTCGGCTGTTCGAACCCCATTTTAGTCTATGGGGGGAAATGCTCGTTTCAGGGGTAGGCAAAATTCAATACAATTATACTTACTTACTAAGTCCACGAGTGACGGTCGGGCTGCATTCCCCTTGAAGTCTTCTCCGTGCAGTGCCCCCGCGGCGTCTTCCGGCTGGAATTCACTCTGCCTAGGCATTGGGGCCTAGGCAGAGCCGATTGCGCATGCGCGGTCGGCTCTGCCCAGCCCGACGCCTGAGCAGAGCTGACTGCGCATGCGAGGGCATGCCCGCGCATGCGCAGTCGGCTCTGCCTAGGCCGGATGCCTCGGCAGAGTGAATACCAGCCGGAAGACGCCACGGGGACGCTGCACGGAGAAGACTTCTAAAGGTAAGAGAAGAACCAGCGTTGATTTGCAGAATGTATAGCATTCTGCCAATCAACGCTGGTTCTGCATCGAACATTAAACTTCGAACAGCTAGTAGTGTTTGATCGAGTACGAGTATTTCGAATACCGTAGTATTCGATTGAACACCTACTCAATCGAACACTACTCGCTCATCTCTATTTTTTACATGTAGTAAACAAATACAAACAGCATTTTCTTATTACAGTGAATCTATTAAAATTGGGCCATTTTTTATGTTATTGTTTATTAAGGTGGTAGAAAGGTATTTGGACCTCTCGGGCATTGTAGCAGACATTTTTTTCCATACGTAGATATGGAGATACGGATAAAAAGAAAAAAAAGGCAACACGAGTATTACTATAGAGCAACATAGGCCTACAGTTTCACGACACATTTGTAAAAAATATTAACTGTAATTATGAAGAGATAACACATCTGGCACTTAACTGGCAATGGCTGCAGTGTTAAATCCATTTGCTTATTTGTCAAAATGACATTTCTATATAATATTAGTGTGTCTACCCAAAGCTACCACGAACTAAAGGAGCAAGGGAATGATTAAAGGGGTTGGCCACTTTCAGACCAATATTGAGAAACAAATATTATTGTTTATACAATAAAAAGATATACAATTTTCCAATATACTTTCTGTATCAATCCCTCATAGTTTTCTAGATCTCTGCTTGCTGTCATTCATTGTTATTTCTAGTGGATAAAAGTCTGACCATGGTCATGTGATTTACGGTCCATAGTCATGTGATGAGCACACAGGTGCACAGTTCGTTACCAGGTAGATGTCTGATTACTGTGCTGTGATTATAACGAGCTGTACACCTGTGTACTCATCACATGACCATGGTCAGAGTTTTATCCACTAGAGGTAAGCAGAATGAATGACAACAGGCAGAGATCTAGAAAACCGTGAGGAATACATACAGAAAGTATATTGGAAAATTGTACAACTTTTTATTGTACAAACCATAACATTTGTCTCTCAATATTGGTCTGAAAGTAGACAACCCCTTTAATTTATGATGTTGACCAATTTTATTACAATTTGGGGTGGTCTGTTAGAGACTATTAGGTTGCTTGATATTGGATACTGTAGGTCATCAATATTACATCCTTTAATAATTACTTTATTATAAGTAAGGCAACTGGGGTTAAATATCTTGATAAATCAATGAGACCCCTTCACAGCAGGGAAGCATTATTTACTCAAATTATTAGTATTTAATTTTTTTCAGTACTACTTTCTGACAGTTTCCACATAACAAAATTATTATTATTTTTTTTAATACTGTACAATATAAATCTAACTTTGTGATCATATTAGAAAGATCTGCCAAGTTCTAACAAGATAACCAATATTAATCAAAGCAGGGGTTTCTGTTGAATCCTTCAGCTATACTAACATCTTGTATTGTATAGGTAAGACCTAAAGCTTAAAAATTCAAAGTTAAAAATAAAAGACTTTCTATTAATAGAGATGAGCGAACAGTGTTCTATCGAACTCATGTTCGATCGGATATTAGGCTGTTCGGCATGTTCGAATCGAATCGAACACCGCGTGGTAAAGTGCGCCATTACTCGATTCCCCTCCCACCTTTCCTGGCGCCTTTTTTGCTCCAATAACAGCGCAGGGTAGGTGGGACAGGAACTACGACACCGGTGACGTTGAGAAAAGTAGGCAAAACCCATTGGCTGCCGAAAACATGTGACCTCTAATTTAAAAGAACAGCGCCGCCCAGGTTCGCGTCATTCTGAGCTTGCAATTCACCGAGGACGGAGGTTTCCGTCCAGCTAGCTAGGGCTTAGATTCTGGGTAGGCAGGGACAGGCTAGGATAGGAAGGAGAAGACAACCAACAGCTCTTATAAGAGCTAAATTCCAGGGAGAAGCTTGTCAGTGTAACGTGGCACTGACGGGCTCAATCGCCGCAACCCAGCTTTCCCAGGATCCTGAATGGAATACACTGTCAGTGTATTCCCGTATACCCGATATATACCCCGATACCCGTTCCAACGGTGTGCCCCCCCACCTTCACCCCAGAAATACCCTGCAAGTCCCCTAGCAATAGAATTGGGGCTATATACACCCACAATTTTTACTACTGGTATACAGTGCCATTGTCTGACTGGGAATTCAAAGAATATATTGGGAATACAAATACCCTCATTTCTTGCTACTGCCATATAGTGCCAGTGTCTGACTGGGAATTCAAAGAATATATTGGGGTTACGTGCACCCACAATTTTTACTACTGGTATACAGTGCCATTGTCTGACTGGGAATTCAAAGAATATATTGGGAATACAAATACCCTCATTTCTTGCTACTGCCATATAGTGCCAGTGTCTGACTGGGAATTCAAAGAATATATTGGGGTTACGTGCACCCACAATTTTTACTACTGGTATACAGTGCCATTGTCTGACTGGGAATTCAAAGAATATATTGGGAATACAAATACCCTCATTTCTTGCTACTGCCATATAGTGCCAGTGTCTGACTGGGAATTCAAAGAATATATTGGGGTTACGTGCACCCACAATTTTTACTACTGGTATACAGTGCCATTGTCTGACTGGGAATTCAAAGAATATATTGGGAATACAAATACCCTCATTTCTTGCTACTGCCATATAGTGCCAGTGTCTGACTGGGAATTCAAAGAATATATTGGGGTTACGTGCACCCACAATTTTTACTACTGGTATACAGTGCCATTGTCTGACTGGGAATTCAAAGAATATATTGGGAATACAAATACCCTCATTTCTTGCTACTGCCATATAGTGCCAGTGTCTGACTGGGAATTCAAAGAATATATTGGGGTTACGTGCACCCACAATTTTTACTACTGGTATACAGTGCCATTGTCTGACTGGGAATTCAAAGAATATATTGGGGTTATAAATACCCTCATTTCTTGCTACTGCCATATAGTGCCAGTTTCTGACTGGTAATTCAAAGAATATATTGGGGTTACGTGCACCCACAATTTTTACTACTGGTATACAGTGCCATTGTCTGACTGGGAATTCAAAGAATATATTGGGGTTATAAATACCCTCATTTCTTGCTACTGCCATATAGTGCCAGTGTCTGACTGGGAATTCAAAGAATATATTGGGGTTACGTGCACCCACAATTTTTACTACTGGTATACAGTGCCATTGTCTGACTGGGAATTCAAAGAATATATTGGGAATACAAATACCCTCATTTCTTGCTACTGCCATATAGTGCCAGTGTCTGACTGGGAATTCAAAGAATATATTGGGGTTACGTGCACCCACAATTTTTACTACTGGTATACAGTGCCATTGTCTGACTGGGAATTCAAAGAATATATTGGGAATACAAATACCCTCATTTCTTGCTACTGCCATATAGTGCCAGTGTCTGACTGGGAATTCAAAGAATATATTGGGGTTACGTGCACCCACAATTTTTACTACTGGTATACAGTGCCATTGTCTGACTGGGAATTCAAAGAATATATTGGGAATACAAATACCCTCATTTCTTGCTACTGCCATATAGTGCCAGTGTCTGACTGGGAATTCAAAGAATATATTGGGGTTACGTGCACCCACAATTTTTACTACTGGTATACAGTGCCATTGTCTGACTGGGAATTCAAAGAATATATTGGGAATACAAATACCCTCATTTCTTGCTACTGCCATATAGTGCCAGTGTCTGACTGGGAATTCAAAGAATATATTGGGGTTACGTGCACCCACAATTTTTACTACTGGTATACAGTGCCATTGTCTGACTGGGAATTCAAAGAATATATTGGGAATACAAATACCCTCATTTCTTGCTACTGCCATATAGTGCCAGTTTCTGACTGGTAATTCAAAGAATATATTGGGGTTACGTGCACCCACAATTTTTACTACTGGTATACAGTGCCATTGTCTGACTGGGAATTCAAAGAATATATTGGGGTTATAAATACCCTCATTTCTTGCTACTGCCATATAGTGCCAGTTTCTGACTGGTAATTCAAAGAATATATTGTGGTTACGTGCACCCACAATTTTTACTACTGGTATACAGTGCCATTGTCTGACTGGGAATTCAAAGAATATATTGGGAATACAAATACCCTCATTTCTTGCTACTACCATATAGTGCCAGTGTCTGACTGGGAATTCAAAGAATATATTGGGGTTACGTGCACCCACAATTTTTACTACTGGTATACAGTGCCATTGTCTGACTGGGAATTCAAAGAATATATTGGGAATACAAATACCCTCATTTCTTGCTACTGCCATATAGTGCCAGTGTCTGACTGGGAATTCAAAGAATATATTGGGGTTACGTGCACCCACAATTTTTACTACTGGTATACAGTGCCATTGTCTGACTGGGAATTCAAAGAATATATTGGGAATACAAATACCCTCATTTCTTGCTACTGCCATATAGTGCCAGTGTCTGACTGGGAATTCAAAGAATATATTGGGGTTACGTGCACCCACAATTTTTACTACTGGTATACAGTGCCATTGTCTGACTGGGAATTCAAAGAATATATTGGGAATACAAATACCCTCATTTCTTGCTACTGCCATATAGTGCCAGTGTCTGACTGGGAATTCAAAGAATATATTGGGGTTACGTGCACCCACAATTTTTACTACTGGTATACAGTGCCATTGTCTGACTGGGAATTCAAAGAATATATTGGGAATACAAATACCCTCATTTCTTGCTACTGCCATATAGTGCCAGTGTCTGACTGGGAATTCAAAGAATATATTGGGGTTACGTGCACCCACAATTTTTACTACTGGTATACAGTGCCATTGTCTGACTGGGAATTCAAAGAATATATTGGGAATACAAATACCCTCATTTCTTGCTACTGCCATATAGTGCCAGTGTCTGACTGGGAATTCAAAGAATATATTGGGGTTACGTGCACCCACAATTTTTACTACTGGTATACAGTGCCATTGTCTGACTGGGAATTCAAAGAATATATTGGGAATACAAATACCCTCATTTCTTGCTACTGCCATATAGTGCCAGTGTCTGACTGGGAATTCAAAGAATATATTGGGAATACAAATACCCTCATTTCTTGCTACTGCCATATAGTGCCAGTTTCTGACTGGTAATTCAAAGAATATATTGGGGTTACGTGCACCCACAATTTTTACTACTGGTATACAGTGCCATTGTCTGACTGGGAATTCAAAGAATATATTGGGGTTATAAATACCCTCATTTCTTGCTACTGCCATATAGTGCCAGTTTCTGACTGGTAATTCAAAGAATATATTGTGGTTACGTGCACCCACAATTTTTACTACTGGTATACAGTGCCATTGTCTGACTGGGAATTCAAAGAATATATTGGGAATACAAATACCCTCATTTCTTGCTACTGCCATATAGTGCCAGTGTCTGACTGGGAATTCAAAGAATATATTGGGAATACAAATACCCTCATTTCTTGCTACTGCCATATAGTGCCAGTTTCTGACTGGTAATTCAAAGAATATATTGGGGTTACGTGCACCCACAATTTTTACTACTGGTATACAGTGCCATTGTCTGACTGGGAATTCAAAGAATATATTGGGAATACAAATACCCTCATTTCTTGCTACTGCCATATAGTGCCAGTGTCTGACTGGGAATTCAAAGAATATATTGGGAATACAAATACCCTCATTTCTTGCTACTGCCATATAGTGCCAGTTTCTGACTGGTAATTCAAAGAATATATTGGGGTTACGTGCACCCACAATTTTTACTACTGGTATACAGTGCCATTGTCTGACTGGGAATTCAAAGAATATATTGGGGTTATAAATACCCTCATTTCTTGCTACTGCCATATAGTGCCAGTTTCTGACTGGTAATTCAAAGAATATATTGTGGTTACGTGCACCCACAATTTTTACTACTGGTATACAGTGCCATTGTCTGACTGGGAATTCAAAGAATATATTGGGAATACAAATACCCTCATTTCTTGCTACTGCCATATAGTGCCAGTGTCTGACTGGGAATTCAAAGAATATATTGGGAATACAAATACCCTCATTTCTTGCTACTGCCATATAGTGCCAGTTTCTGACTGGTAATTCAAAGAATATATTGGGGTTACGTGCACCCACAATTTTTACTACTGGTATACAGTGCCATTGTCTGACTGGGAATTCAAAGAATATATTGGGAATACAAATACCCTCATTTCTTGCTACTGCCATATAGTGCCAGTGTCTGACTGGGAATTCAAAGAATATATTGGGGTTACGTGCACCCACAATTTTTACTACTGGTATACAGTGCCAATTTCTAACTAGGAATTCAAAATGCGCAAGGCTCCCGGAAAGGGACGTGGACGAGGCCGTGGGCGAGGTCGGGGGAATGGTTCTGGGGAGCAAGGTAGCAGTGAAGCCACAGGGCGTCCCGTGCCTACTCCTGTGGGGCAGCAAGCATTGCGCCACTCCACAGTGCCAGGGTTGCTTGCCACATTAACTAAACTGCAGGGTACAAACCTTAGTAGGCCCGAGAACCAGGAACAGGTCTTGCAATGGCTGTCAGAGAACGCTTACAGCACATTGTCCAGCAGCCAGTCAGACTCTGCCTCCTCTCCTCCTATTACCCAACAGTCTTGTCTTCCTTCCTCCCAAAATTCCGAAGCTTTACAGAACAATAACCCAAACTGTCCCTGCTCCCCAGAGCTGTTCTCCGCTCCTTTCATTGTCCCTCAACCTGCCTCTCCACGTCACGATTCCACGAACCTAACAGAGGAGCATCTGTGTCCAGATGCTCAAACACTAGAGTCTCCTCCATCTCCGTTCGATTTGGTGGTGGATGACCAGCAACCCACCCTCATCGACGATGATGTGACGCAGTTGCCGTCAGGGCATCCAGTTGACCGGCGCATTGTGCGGGAGGAGGAGATGAGACAGGAGTTGGAAGAGGAAGTGGTGGATGATGAGGACACTGACCCGACCTGGACAGGGGGGATGTCAAGCGGGGAAAGTAGTGTGGATGTTGAGGCAGGTGCAGCACCAAAAAGGGTAGCTAGAGGCAGAGGCAGAGGTCAGCAGCTTAGGCGAAGCCAGGCCACACCCGGAATCTCCCAAGATGTTCCAGTTCGTACCCAGCCCCGAAAAACTCCCACCTCGAGGGCACGTTTCTCGAAGGTGTGGAGTTTTTTCAAGGAATGCGCCGAGGACAGATATAGTGTTGTCTGCACAATTTGCCTCTCGAAATTGATTAGGGGCTCTGAGAAGAGCAACCTGTCCACCACTTCAATGCGCCGTCATTTGGAATCCAAGCACTGGAATCAGTGGCAGGCAGCAACGGCAGGACAAAGGCCGCCTGCCGTTCACGCCACTGCCACTGCCACTGCCTCTGCCTCTGCCACTGCCACTGCTGACTGTGCTGGCGATGCACTCCAGAGGACGAGCCAGGACACCACTTCATCTGCCTCCGCCACTTTGTTGACTTCTACCTCATCCTCCCCTGGTCCTGTCTTATCTCCTTCTCCTGCACCATCAAAGGCACCATCAGGCGTTTCTTTACAACAACCCACCATCTCTCAGACATTGGAGCGGCGGCAGAAATACACTGCTAACCACCCACACGCGCAAGCCTTGAACGCCAACATCGCTAAACTGCTGGCCCAGGAGATGTTGGCGTTCCGGCTTGTTGAAACTCCCGCCTTCCTGGACCTGATGGCAACTGCGGCACCTCGCTATGCCGTCCCTAGCCGTCACTACTTCTCCCGGTGTGCCGTCCCCGCCTTGCACCAGCACGTGTCACTCAACATCAGGCGGGCCCTTAGTTCCGCGCTTTGCACAAAGGTCCACTTGACCACCGACGCGTGGACAAGTGCATGCGGACAGGGACGCTACATTTCACTGACGGCACACTGGGTGAATGTAGTTGAGGCTGGGACTGCTTCCCAAACTGGCCCGGTGTACCTCGTCTCCCCGCCTAACATTCCTGGCAGGGACACGAGAAGAACACCCCCCTCCTCCTCCTTCTCTACCGCCTCCTCCTCCGCCACCGCCTCCTCCTCCGCCACCGCCTCCTCCTCCGCTGTTAGATTGACCCCAGCTACGAGTTGGAAACGTTGCAGCACTGGCGTTGGTAGACGTCAGCAGGCTGTGCTGAAGCTGATCAGCTTGGGGGACAGACAGCACACTGCCTCCGAGGTGAGGGATGCCCTCCTCGATGAGACGGCAATATGGTTTGAGCCGCTGCACCTGGGCCCAGGCATGGTCGTTTGTGATAACGGCCGGAACCTGGTAGCAGCTCTGGAGCTTGCCGGACTCCAACATGTTCCATGCCTGGCCCACGTCTTCAACCTAGTGGTGCAACGTTTCCTAAAGAGCTACCCCAATGTTCCAGAGCTACTGGTGAAAGTGCGGCGCATGTGCGCCCACTTTCGCAAGTCGACAGTAGCCGCTGCTAGCTTAAAATCTCTCCAGCAACGCCTGCATGTGCCACAACACCGGCTTTTGTGCGACGTCCCCACACGCTGGAACTCAACGTTTCAGATGTTGAATAGAGTGGTTGAGCAGCAGAGACCTTTGATGGAATACCAGCTACAAAACCCTAGGGTGCCACAAAGTCAGCTGCCTCAGTTTCACATCCATGAGTGGCCATGGATGAGAGACCTTTGTGACATCCTACGGGTCTTTGAGGAGTCCACAAGGAGGGTGAGCTCTGAGGATGCGATGGTGAGCCTTACAATCCCGCTCTTGTGTGTTCTGAGAGAATCCCTGATTGACATCAGGGATAACTCAGATCACACAGAGGAGTTAGGGATAGCATCCGATCCGTCACAGCTGGAGAGTAGGTCCACACATCTGTCCGCTTCACTGCGTTTAATGGAGGAGGAGGAGGAGGAGGAGGAGGAAGAAGAGTTGTCCGATGATGTGATGGTGATACAGGAGGCTTCCGGGCAACTTCGAATCGTCCCATTGTTGCAGCGCGGATGGGTAGACATGGAGGATGAGGAGGAAATGGAGATTGAACTTTCCGGTGGGGCCAGAGGAGTCATGCCAACTAACACTGTGGCAGACATGGCTGAGTTCATGTTGGGGTGCTTTACAACCGACAAGCGTATTGTCAAAATCATGGAGGACAACCAGTACTGGATCTTTGCTATCCTTGACCCCCGGTATAAAAACAACATCTCATCTTTTATTCCGGTAGAGGGGAGGGCCAATCGCATCAATGCTTGCCACAGGCAATTGGTGCAGAATATGATGGAGATGTTTCCAGCATGTGACGTTGGCGGCAGGGAGGGCAGTTCCTCCAGTAGGCAACCAAGTTCTCACCGGTCCACACAAACGAGGGGCACACTGTCTAAGGTCTGGGACACCTTGATGGCACCCCCTCGCCAAAGTGCCGCCACGGAGGGTCCTAGTGTCACCAGGCGTGAGAAGTATAGGCGCATGTTGCGGGAATACCTTTCCGACCACAGCCCTGTCCTCTCCGACCCCTCTGCGCCCTACACGTATTGGGTGTCGAAGTTGGACCTGTGGCTTGAACTTGCCCTATATGCCTTGGAGGTGCTGTCCTGTCCTGCCGCCAGCGTCCTATCTGAGAGGGTGTTCAGTGCAGCCGGTGGCATCATCACTGACAAGCGCACCCGTCTGTCAGCTGAGAGTGCCGACCGGCTCACTTTGATAAAAATGAACCACCACTGGATAGAGCCTTCATTTTTGTGCCCACCTGTGTAAAGCACCCCAACATGAAACTCCATGTCTGTACTCAACCTCTCCAATTCCTCCGCATCCTCATACTCATCCACCATAAGCGTTGCACAATTCTGCTAATACTAGGCTCCCTCCAACATGATTTCCCCCAACTCTGCTGGTTAGAGGCTCCCTCCACCCTGATTTCCACCAACTCTGCTGGTTAGAGGCTCCCTCCACCCTGCTTTCCCACAACTCTGCTGGTTAGAGGCTCCCTCCACCATGAATTTGCCCAAACTGGGCTGTTTAGAGGCTCCCTCCACCATGAATTGGTCCAAACTGGGGTTTTTAGAGGCTCCCTCCACCATGAATTGGTCCAAACTTGGCTGTTTAGAGGCTCCCTCCACCATGAATTGGTCCAAACTGGGGTGGTTAGAGGCTCCCTCCACCATTAATTGGTCCAAACTGGGCTGGTTAGAGGCTCCCTCCACCATTAATTGGTCCAAACTGGGCTGGTTAGAGGCTCCCTCCACCATGAATTGGTCCAAACTGGGGTTTTTAGAGGCTCCCTCCACCATGAATTGGTCCAAACTTGGCTGTTTAGAGGCTCCCTCCACCATTAATTGGTCCAAACTGGGCTGGTTAGAGGCTCCCTCCACCATGAATTGGTCCAAACTGGGTTTTTAGAGGCTCCCTCCACCATGAGTTGGTCCAAACTGGGGTTTTTAGAGGCTCCCTCCACCATGAATTGGTCCAAACTGGGCTGTTTAGCGGCTCCCTCCACCATTAATTGGTCCAAACTGGGCTGGTTAGAGGCTCCCTCCACCATGAATTTGCCCAAACTGGGCTGTTTAGAGGCTCCCTCCACCATGAATTTGCCCAAACTGGGCTGGTTAGAGGCTCCCTCCACCATGAATTGGTCCAAACTGGGGTTTTTAGAGGCTCCCTCCACCATGAATTGGTCCAAACTTGGCTGTTTAGAGGCTCCCTCCACCATTAATTGGTCCAAACTGGGCTGGTTAGAGGCTCCCTCCACCATGAATTGGTCCAAACTGGGTTTTTTAGAGGCTCCCTCCACCATGAATTTGCCCAAACTGGGCTGTTTAGAGGCTCCCTCCACCATGAATTGGTCCAAACTGGGCTGGTTAGAGGCTCCCTCCACCATAAATTTCCCAAAACTTGGCTGTTTAGAGGCTCCCTCCACCATTAATTGGTCCAAACTGGGCTGGTTAGAGGCTCCCTCCACCATGAATTTGCCCAAACTGGGCTGTTTAGAGGCTCCCTCCACCATGAATTTGCCCAAACTGGGCTGTTTAGCGGCTCCCTCCACCATTAATTGGTCCAAACTGGGCTGGTTAGAGGCTCCCTCCACCATGAATTTGCCCAAACTGGGCTGTTTAGAGGCTCCCTCCACCATGAATTTGCCCAAACTGGGCTGGTTAGAGGCTCCCTCCACCATGAATTGGTCCAAACTGGGGTTTTTAGAGGCTCCCTCCACCATGAATTGGTCCAAACTTGGCTGTTTAGAGGCTCCTTCCACCATGAATTGGTCCAAACTGGGGTGGTTAGAGGCTCCCTCCACCATTAATTGGTCCAAACTGGGCTGGTTAGAGGCTCCCTCCACCATTAATTGGTCCAAACTGGGCTGGTTAGAGGCTCCCTCCACCATGAATTTGCCCAAACTGGGCTGTTTAGAGGCTCCCTCCACCATGAATTTGCCCAAACTGGGCTGGTTAGAGGCTCCCTCCACCATGAATTGGTCCAAACTGGGGTTTTTAGAGGCTCCCTCCACCATGAATTGGTCCAAACTTGGCTGTTTAGAGGCTCCCTCCACCATTAATTGGTCCAAACTGGGCTGGTTAGAGGCTCCCTCCACCATGAATTGGTCCAAACTGGGTTTTTTAGAGGCTCCCTCCACCATGAATTTGCCCAAACTGGGCTGTTTAGAGGCTCCCTCCACCATGAATTGGTCCAAACTGGGCTGGTTAGAGGCTCCCTCCACCATGAATTTCCCAAAACTTGGCTGTTTAGAGGCTCCCTCCACCATTAATTGGTCCAAACTGGGCTGGTTAGAGGCTCCCTCCACCATGAATTTGCCCAAACTGGGCTGTTTAGAGGCTCCCTCCACCATGAATTTGCCCAAACTGGGCTGTTTAGCGGCTCCCTCCACCATTAATTGGTCCAAACTGGGCTGGTTAGAGGCTCCCTCCACCATGAATTTGCCCAAACTGGGCTGTTTAGAGGCTCCCTCCACCATGAATTTGCCCAAACTGGGCTGGTTAGAGGCTCCCTCCACCATGAATTGGTCCAAACTGGGGTTTTTAGAGGCTCCCTCCACCATGAATTGGTCCAAACTTGGCTGTTTAGAGGCTCCTTCCACCATGAATTGGTCCAAACTGGGGTGGTTAGAGGCTCCCTGCACCATTAATTGGTCCAAACTGGGCTGGTTAGAGGCTCCCTCCACCATTAATTGGTCCAAACTGGGCTGGTTAGAGGCTCCCTCCACCATGAATTTGCCCAAACTGGGCTGTTTAGAGGCTCCCTCCACCATGAATTTGCCCAAACTGGGCTGGTTAGAGGCTCCCTCCACCATGAATTGGTCCAAACTGGGGTTTTTAGAGGCTCCCTCCACCATGAATTGGTCCAAACTTGGCTGTTTAGAGGCTCCCTCCACCATTAATTGGTCCAAACTGGGCTGGTTAGAGGCTCCCTCCACCATGAATTGGTCCAAACTGGGGTTTTTAGAGGCTCCCTCCACCATGAATTGGTCCAAACTTGGCTGTTTAGAGGCTCCCTCCACCATTAATTGGTCCAAACTGGGCTGGTTAGAGGCTCCCTCCACCATGAATTGGTCCAAACTGGGTTTTTTAGAGGCTCCCTACACCATGAATTTGCCCAAACTGGGCTGTTTAGAGGCTCCCTCCACCATGAATTGGTCCAAACTGGGCTGGTTAGAGGCTCCCTCCACCATGAATTTCCCAAAACTTGGCTGTTTAGAGGCTCCCTCCACCATTAATTGGTCCAAACTGGGCTGGTTAGAGGCTCCCTCCACCATGAATTTGCCCAAACTGGGCTGTTTATAGGCTCCCTCCACCATGAATTTGCCCAAACTGGGCTGTTTAGCGGCTCCCTCCACCATTAATTGGTCCAAACTGGGCTGGTTAGAGGCTCCCTCCACCATGAATTTGCCCAAACTGGGCTGTTTAGAGGCTCCCTCCACCATGAATTTGCCCAAACTGGGCTGGTTAGAGGCTCCCTCCACCATGAATTGGTCCAAACTGGGGTTTTTAGAGGCTCCCTCCACCATGAATTGGTCCAAACTTGGCTGTTTAGAGGCTCCCTCCACCATGAATTGGTCCAAACTGGGGTGGTTAGAGGCTCCCTCCACCATTAATTGGTCCAAACTGGGCTGGTTAGAGGCTCCCTCCACCATTAATTGGTCCAAACTGGGCTGGTTAGAGGCTCCCTCCACCATGAATTTGCCCAAACTGGGCTGTTTAGAGGCTCCCTCCACCATGAATTTGCCCAAACTGGGCTGTTTAGAGGCTCCCTCCACCATGAATTTGCCCAAACTGGGCTGGTTAGAGGCTCCCTCCACCATGAATTGGTCCAAACTGGGGTTTTTAGAGGCTCCCTCCACCATGAATTGGTCCAAACTTGGCTGTTTAGAGGCTCCCTCCACCATTAATTGGTCCAAACTGGGCTGGTTAGAGGCTCCCTCCACCATGAATTGGTCCAAACTGGGTTTTTTAGAGGCTCCCTCCACCATGAATTTGCCCAAACTGGGCTGTTTAGAGGCTCCCTCCACCATGAATTGGTCCAAACTGGGCTGGTTAGAGGCTCCCTCCACCATGAATTTCCCAAAACTTGGCTGTTTAGAGGCTCCCTCCACCATTAATTGGTCCAAACTGGGCTGGTTAGAGGCTCCCTCCACCATGAATTTGCCCAAACTGGGCTGTTTAGAGGCTCCCTCCACCATGAATTTGCCCAAACTGGGCTGTTTAGCGGCTCCCTCCACCATTAATTGGTCCAAACTGGGCTGGTTAGAGGCTCCCTCCACCATGAATTTGCCCAAACTGGGCTGTTTAGAGGCTCCCTCCACCATGAATTTGCCCAAACTGGGCTGGTTAGAGGCTCCCTCCACCATGAATTGGTCCAAACTGGGGTTTTTAGAGGCTCCATCCACCATGAATTGGTCCAAACTTGGCTGTTTAGAGGCTCCCTCCACCATGAATTGGTCCAAACTGGGGTGGTTAGAGGCTCCCTCCACCATTAATTGGTCCAAACTGGGCTGGTTAGAGGCTCCCTCCACCATTAATTGGTCCAAACTGGGCTGGTTAGAGGCTCCCTCCACCATGAATTTGCCCAAACTGGGCTGTTTAGAGGCTCCCTCCACCATGAATTTGCCCAAACTGGGCTGGTTAGAGGCTCCCTCCACCATGAATTGGTCCAAACTGGGGTTTTTAGAGGCTCCCTCCACCATGAATTGGTCCAAACTTGGCTGTTTAGAGGCTCCCTCCACCATTAATTGGTCCAAACTGGGCTGGTTAGAGGCTCCCTCCACCATGAATTGGTCCAAACTGGGGTTTTTAGAGGCTCCCTCCACCATGAATTGGTCCAAACTTGGCTGTTTAGAGGCTCCCTCCACCATTAATTGGTCCAAACTGGGCTGGTTAGAGGCTCCCTCCACCATGAATTGGTCCAAACTGGGTTTTTTAGAGGCTCCCTCCACCATGAATTTGCCCAAACTGGGCTGTTTAGAGGCTCCCTCCACCATGAATTGGTCCAAACTGGGCTGGTTAGAGGCTCCCTCCACCATGAATTTCCCAAAAATTGGCTGTTTAGAGGCTCCCTCCACCATTAATTGGTCCAAACTGGGCTGGTTAGAGGCTCCCTCCACCATGAATTTGCCCAAACTGGGCTGTTTAGAGGCTCCCTCCACCATGAATTTGCCCAAACTGGGCTGTTTAGCGGCTCCCTCCACCATTAATTGGTCCAAACTGGGCTGGTTAGAGGCTCCCTCCACCATGAATTTGCCCAAACTGGGCTGTTTAGAGGCTCCCTCCACCATGAATTTGCCCAAACTGGGCTGGTTAGAGGCTCCCTCCACCATGAATTGGTCCAAACTGGGGTTTTTAGAGGCTCCCTCCACCATGAATTGGTCCAAACTTGGCTGTTTAGAGGCTCCCTCCACCATGAATTGGTCCAAACTGGGGTGGTTAGAGGCTCCCTCCACCATTAATTGGTCCAAACTGGGCTGGTTAGAGGCTCCCTCCACCATTAATTGGTCCAAACTGGGCTGGTTAGAGGCTCCCTCCACCATGAATTTGCCCAAACTGGGCTGTTTAGAGGCTCCCTCCACCATGAATTTGCCCAAACTGGGCTGGTTAGAGGCTCCCTCCACCATGAATTGGTCCAAACTGGGGTTTTTAGAGGCTCCCTCCACCATGAATTGGTCCAAACTTGGCTGTTTAGAGGCTCCCTCCACCATTAATTGGTCCAAACTGGGCTGGTTAGAGGCTCCCTCCACCATGAATTGGTCCAAACTGGGTTTTTTAGAGGCTCCCTCCACCATGAATTTGCCCAAACTGGGCTGTTTAGAGGCTCCCTCCACCATGAATTGGTCCAAACTGGGCTGGTTAGAGGCTCCCTCCACCATGAATTTCCCAAAACTTGGCTGTTTAGAGGCTCCCTCCACCATTAATTGGTCCAAACTGGGCTGGTTAGAGGCTCCCTCCACCATGAATTTGCCCAAACTGGGCTGTTTAGAGGCTCCCTCCACCATGAATTTGCCCAAACTGGGCTGTTTAGAGGCTCCCTTCACCATGAATTGGTCCAAACTGGGTTTTTTAGAGGCTCCCTCCACCATGAATTGGTCCAAACTGGGCTGTTTAGAGGCTCCCTCCACCATGAATTTGCCCAAACTGGGCTGTTTAGCGGCTCCCTCCACCATTAATTGGTCCAAACTGGGCTGGTTAGAGGCTCCCTCCACCATTAATTGGTCCAAACTGGGCTGGTTAGAGGCTCCCTCCACCATGAATTTGCCCAAACTGGGCTGTTTAGAGGCTCCCTCCACCATGAATTTGCCCAAACTGGGCTGGTTAGAGGCTCCCTCCACCATGAATTGGTCCAAACTGGGGGTTTTAGAGGCTCCCTCCACCATTAATTGGTCCAAACTGGGCTGGTTAGAGGCTCCCTCCACCATGAATTGGTCCAAACTGGGTTTTTTAGAGGCTCCCTCCACCATGAATTTGCCCAAACTGGGCTGTTTAGAGGCTCCCTCCACCATGAATTGGTCCAAACTGGGCTGGTTAGAGGCTCCCTCCACCATGAATTTCCCAAAACTTGGCTGTTTAGAGGCTCCCTCCACCATTAATTGGTCCAAACTGGGCTGGTTAGAGGCTCCCTCCACCATGAATTTGCCCAAACTGGGCTGTTTAGAGGCTCCCTCCACCATGAATTTGCCCAAACTGGGCTGTTTAGAGGCTCCCTCCACCATGAATTGGTCCAAACTGGGTTTTTTAGAGGCTCCCTCCACCATGAATTGGTCCAAACTGGGCTGTTTAGAGGCTCCCTCCACCATGAATTTGCCCAAACTGGGCTGTTTAGCGGCTCCCTCCACCATTAATTGGTCCAAACTGGGCTGGTTAGAGGCTCCCTCCACCATGAATTTGCCCAAACTGGGCTGGTTAGAGGCTCCCTCCACCATGAATTGGTCCAAACTGGGGTTTTTAGAGGCTCCCTCCACCATGAATTGGTCCAAACTTGGCTGTTTAGAGGCTCCCTCCACCATGAATTGGTCCAAACTGGGGTGGTTAGAGGCTCCCTCCACCATTAATTGGTCCAAACTGGGCTGGTTAGAGGCTCCCTCCACCATTAATTGGTCCAAACTGGGCTGGTTAGAGGCTCCCTCCACCATTAATTGGTCCAAACTGGGCTGGTTAGAGGCTCCCTCCACCATTAATTGGTCCAAACTGGGCTGGTTAGAGGCTCCCTCCACCATGAATTGGTCCAAACTGGGCTGTTTAGAGGCTCCCTCCACCATGAATTTGCCCAAACTGGGCTGGTTAGAGGCTCCCTCCACCATGAATTGGTCCAAACTGGGGTTTTTAGAGGCTCCCTCCACCATGAATTGGTCCAAACTTGGCTGTTTAGAGGCTCCCTCCACCATGAATTGGTCCAAACTGGGGTGGTTAGAGGCTCCCTCCACCATTAATTGGTCCAAACTGGGCTGGTTAGAGGCTCCCTCCACCATTAATTGGTCCAAACTGGGCTGGTTAGAGGCTCCCTCCACCATGAATTTGCCCAAACTGGGCTGGTTAGAGGCTCCCTCCACCATGAATTTGCCCAAACTGGGCTGGTTAGAGGCTCCCTCCACCATGAATTGGTCCAAACTGGGGTTTTTAGAGGCTCCCTCCACCATGAATTTGCCCAAACTGGGCTGTTTAGAGGCTCCCTCCACCATGAATTTGCCCAAACTCTGCTGGTTAGAGGCTCAATCCACCCTGATTTTCAAAACAAATGTTGGTGCCAACCTCAACTTACTACAAGGGCCAAATTCACTGCTGGTGACAAGCTCTCCTCACTGCAAGTGCCAAATACACTTTTTCCTACTGTCAGAGAGGTGGTATTGAGTGTGTAAAGTGTGTAGTTGTTAGGCTGTGATGTTGGGGTAATAGAGGGTCTTTGGTGTGTTAGATGCCCCCAGACATGCTTCCCCTGCTGTCCCAGTGTCATTCCAGAGGTGTTGGCATCATTTCCTGGGGTGTCATAGTGGACTTGGTGACCCTCCAGACACGGATTTGGGTTTCCCCCTTAACGAGTATCTGTTCCCCATAGACTATAATGGGGTTCGAAACCCGTTCGAACACACGAACATTGAGCGGCTGTTCGAATCGAATTTCGAACCTCGAACATTTTAGTGTTCGCTCATCTCTATCTATTAATAGGTATTCTATAAAAGATAGTACTGTATTGCTGGAAACAAAAAGCCATTTGTTGAGTCTGAATGCAATTACTGTATATGAAAGATTTCAGCCTTTGGAGAATGTCAGGAAGTAGAGAGAACACTAATCAGCTTAACACCTCGGTGTAATAAGTGTTAGCTGTCAGGTCTCATCTGCGATGCTGCTGAATATACCCAATCACTAATTACTTGCTATAAAAATACATTCTCTGTAAACCCAAGCAGTCTGCGGATGTGTCGCAAATTGTGTCACAAAACTGCAATGAAATTTCTACACATAAAACCTTACTCAGCCCATCATTTATATGGCAGATTCAGAACAAGATACAGAAAGTCAATGTCACTTCCGACTAGCTGTGAATAATTGACACATGCATAACGCACACCTAACAAAACAACAGTTGTCTGCTAGCATATGTTCAAGCCATATATAGCTAAAACTTGTGACTTTACTGTTATAGTTGCAGACAGAAGAGTCTCTCATGCTGAAAGTATACAGTATACTGCACAATCATGGAGGATGTTACACTAAATTCATTATGTGCAGCCCTCTCCTGAATACCAAATCATACTGGAGGCTGGCAGTATTTCCCTACTGAATTATTGGATTTAGTTGGCAAGGCTTGAATGTTGCTAAAGGAGTCATTAACAAAACTTACACAGGTGATATTGTCATTTTATACGTGTTTCCAATGCACCGATAAAATAAGCTCAGACAGAACATAAACTGCCAGAATTTCCCCAGAAGGAGATACAGAGTTCTCTAAAAATGAATATAAATTGGACATTTGAAGACATTACTAGGAATGATACTAAAGAGGCTGTAATGTGGTAGTTATATCCAGAGTTCAGATGGTACTTGGTTTCAGCAATAAAGTTAATGTTATTATTTTCGGAGTGTTTTTTGTCTGCATGTCCACAATCTAAAATATTCTAGCCCATAGATGTCTAGCCCAAATGCCTTGTGTTTTGTGGCCCGTATCTGCCATGAGGAGAGTCCCTGAGATGGCAGCACTGCCAATTGCCACAGCGAGTGCAAAGCTACACTACTGTCTGCCACTGAGTCCCAGCCTGTAAATCTTCCCCTGAGCTCCCTTCTGCCACCACAGTGTTAGGGGTCCCTTTGCATATCCCTCTGTTTTTGCTCCAAAATCTACAATTATTGTAGTTACAGAGCAGTGCGACAGACAGGGACTACTCTTATACACAGCAGGTGCAAAACTACTATTTTCCTCTCAGTGGTACCAAAGCCGACGAGTTGAGGTTCTGGGAGGAAAATAGAGATGCACACAGGCTGTGTGCTAGAGGAGGTCCGGTCCGCCACATCTCTGCACTATAAGTATAATTATAAAGTGCTACAGAACATTGAGTGATATGTGGGGGAGGGGAACCATTACCTTCGGGGGCACCATTAGGCCACTATTGCTGTAATACTGCCCCACCCCCACAGGTAATAGCATTATCAGTGTGTTTTGGAGAAGTATGATCTGCGTGGTTCACTATTACAGTAATAGTGGGGGTTGTTATTAGGGCACTATTACAATAGTAGTTTCCCCACAGGTAATAGCATTACTTATATGTATGAGGGGAAACTATAACCTGTAGGGGGTGCTATTAGGGCACTAGTACAGTAATAGTGCCCCCCAACAGGTAATAGCATAACCTATATGGGGGGAAAATTACCTGTGGGGGGGACCCTATTAGAGCACTATTAAAGTAATAGTGTCCCAACTGGTAAATGTACAGTATTGCTTATGGGGAAAGGAGGGGGGGGGGGGGGGATGTAGCACTATTAAAGTTGCCTTTAGCCTTTTGGTTTCTGGTAAACGACTACAAATGTAATTATGGCTAACTGTCATAGCTACGTTTATACAGTTGCAGAATTACTAATGAGCCTTTGAAGACAACCATAAGGCTGATGCGGCCCTTTGCGAAAATGAGTTTCACATCCCTGTTCTTTCCAAACTTAATTGATATCACAATTGACCGGCCTTCTTCTGGGGGAGAAGGCCGGTCACACGGCCGAAACGCGCGTCGGGTTAGGACTCCCCACAGCTACGGGCTCCTGCAGATCATTTTACTATGGGTAAGGGATTCATGTTCTCTCCCTTAGGCATATCTGTTGGGCTTTTTGCTAACCTATGTTGAGGATTAACTCTTTACATCTTTCTACTATTGTGTTTATTCAGATATGCCATTTATGGGTATGGCTGAACATATATAGCATTTACTCTATATGACTACACTGGGTCTCCCTTACCCCTTGGTATATAATTCTTGTTAGCATATTTTTCTCTCCTCCCCTATGTTGCATATACTTACACACCTCAGGAGGGAGATGATGTACATTTAGATATGTATATGTGCCCATTCTGTCATGTGGGTAACAAATAGTATCTCAGTGTCATTGTGTATTTATACTTTAGTGGTCTGACAGTGTTACACCCGTATTTTGTGGGCTGTCCTTTTCGTTTGAATTATTGGTGTTCTGTGTGTCTTTATATGTTTATACAACTTTTTATTAATGGTAATAAAGTATGTCATTTTACAATACTCTTTGTGTATGTTGAATACTTCATACCTTTTTCTTGGGATTATATATCCTGAACCGTCTACATCTGCATGAAGTTTTTGTGGATTTCCCCATCACTCTAAAAATAAAATTTTAAAGGTACATTGTCTTCCTATTACAGTGATCCTAGTGGGAATTGGGAATAACTGATTGCCTCTATGGCAGCCATTCACTTCCTTGAGCCACAACTCTCTTTGAACGTTGAGTTACCAGTGGAAGTGTATTACAAATCTTTGTCAATTATAATATTGAATCTGCCTGCTTTCCCATTATATTGCATTCTTATATAGGTGTAAAAAGGCAACATTTAGTCTTATATAAATTTATTATTATGATGATATATAAATAACAACTGTAGTTAAGCATTGCTTAAAAATAGGATAAAACTATGATTTATGTGACACTGTAATGATAGGTGGAACAATAAGCCATCTGCTGATAATATTTTAATGCCATAAAATGCATTGATGCTTTGAATTAAGTTGCAAGTGAAAATCATTGATGATTGCTAATTCACATGTCCATCAATGCGATGTGTTGCGGTGTTTGAGGAGATGACACTACATCTGTATTTTCAACAACAAAGAAATAAAGGCAATGTAATTCCTGGGTTGGTAGCATATGCTAAGGTCAGGTTGTTGTGTAATAATTAACCTGCAATATAGTAGGCTACCTTAGTAACCCATATGTTGCCAGTAATAAAAGATCACAGTGACCAGATAACTCGAACTGCAAATCTACAGCTCATGAAAATTGCAAACACTACATGGAACGCAATGAAATCTTAACTTGAAAAAGGACTCATAATTTGCTGGTACACTATAGATTTCTTCTCTTAATTTTGGACACAATAAATATTTTCAATGCTTCCAAGACTGCCTTCTATCTTATTCTATATATGAGTTATGGTACCTGCATCAAACATCACTGAAAGTCCCTTGTCTCTTCAAAAGCTCTATGAGACCTGTAATAGAACTGCTGGACGCTGGCGTGCTAATAAGGGTGTGTGCTTTCATTTATGTGGTTATACATGTGTACTGTCTTCCTCTTATCTTTTATGGGGATTTTGTTCTCATTATTCCTTTGACCTTAGCATGATTTTTCATTATTAGTGGTAATTTATCCACATGTACTTCTTAGTGCTTAAGGGTCACTATTAGGGATGAGCGAACAGCGTTCGATCGAGTACATGTTCGATCAGACATCACGCTGATTCCATACGAACAGCAGCAGAACAGTCACAGCAGGAGAGTAGTTCCACACACCTGTCCGCTTCACAGAGTTTAATGACGGAGGAGGAGGATGAAGACATGGCAGATGATATGATTGTGACACAGGAGGCTACCAGAAAAGTTTAATGTGTCCCATTCTTGCAGTGCAGATGGGGAGAAAGGGAGGAGGAGGAGGAAATGGAAAGTGACCTTTCCGGTGGGGGCAGCGAAGTCATGCCAAGTAACACTCTGGCACACATGGCTGACTTCATGTTGGGGTGTTTTGCAAGTGACAAATAATGGAGAGTAACCAATACTGGATATTTGCAATCCTTGACCCCCGGTATAAAAATAACATCTCGTCTTTTATTCCGGTAGAGGAGAGGGCGAATCGCATCAATGCTTGCCACAAGCAATTGGTGCAGAACATGATGGAGATGTTTCCATCAAGTGTCATTGGCGGCAGAGAGGACGGTTCCTCCATGAGGCGAACAAGTGCCATCTGGTCCACACCCACAAGGGGTACACTGTCTAAGCTCTGGGACATGTTAATGGCACCCCCTCGCCAAACTCCCGCCACTGAGGGGTCTAGTGCAACCAGGCGGGAAAAGTATAGGCGCATGTTGCAGGAATACCTGTCCAACCACAGCCCTGTCCTCTCCGATCCCTCTGCGCCCTACACGTATTGGGTGTCGAAGTTGGACCTGTTGCTTGAACTTGCCCTATACGCCTTGGAGGTGCTGTCCTGTGCTGCCTCCAGCATGCTATCTGAAAGGGTTTTCAGCACAGCCAGTGGTATCATCACGGATAAGTGCAGCTGGTTGTCAGCTGAGAGTGCCAACCGGCTGACTTTCATCAAAATAAACAGCCACTGGATAGACCCATCATTTTCGTGCCCACCAGTGTCAAGCACCCCAACATGAATTGTCATGTCTGCGCTCACCTCTACAATTCCTCCTCATATTCCTCCACCATCTGTGTTGCACAATTCTAATCCTTCTAGGGTCAATCCACCCTGGTTTCCTCAAGTCACCTAAAGGGCCTCAATCTCTTCTGGTAACTGAGCTTATGGTCCTCTAACTTAATTTGGAAGGGCTCATGTTAAGGGCCAGGAAAGTTAATTTTGGAAGGTCTTACCACATCACACACACACATCCACAATGACAGTTAAGAGTGGGTACTGTTGGATTTCCTATTGCCTATTCCTTCTGTGGTTGTCATGGGCAACGTGATTTAAAGGGGTGCTTGTTAAGGTTTCATTAGAGTAAAATTTGGGTTTCTGTCCATCCAATTGGGGATTTTTTTTTCTTGTGGTATATCTTCTATGAACAGTAAGTTAAAAAAGTCACGGGCTTTGAAAGGCAAGGTGTCAAAAGACATATCAAAAACATCCTTCCTGTAGCAAGGTTACATATATAATATCTAAATGCTTACTATGCCCCAATAAATCTTTAACATATGGAACAGTAGATAATCAGAACTTAGTTTTTAGTTTGGGAACTGGTGGTTAGACTTTCGGGCACACGGCTACCCCTCAGGGGGCCTGTGGACCTCACTGCAGTGTCTTGCAGTCTAGCGGTTCTGTCACGTTACAAATTATTATTTTCAAATATATACACAGAACCTTAACAACTACTAAGGCCTGGTTCACATCTGCATTCGGGAGTCCACCTGGGGACCTCCCTGAATGGAATACTGAATGCATTAAAAAGTGGTTAGCTAAGAAACCACACAGACCCCATAGACTATAATGGGGTCTGGTGTTTTCAGTGTGGTGTCCATACAAATCACGTGGAGAGAAGTGCTACTTGCAAGTACTACTCTCTCTGCATGATTCGTGTGGACACCTCACGGAAAACACACAGAATCCATTATAGTCTATGGGGTCCGTGTGGTTCCTTAGCTAACTGCTTTTTAATGCATCTGGTATTCCATTTGGGAGGTTCCCAGGTGGGCTCCCGAATGCAGATGTGAACCAGACCTTAGTAGTTGTTACGGTTCTGTGTATATATTTGAAAATAATAATTTTTAACGTGACAGAACTGCTAGACTGCAAGACACTGCAGTGAGGTTCACAGGTCCCTTGAGGGGCAGCAGTGTTCCTGAAAGGCTAACCACCAGTTAACTGCACTGGCAGTGGTGTTAGTGCGGTTACAATGTGGACAGACTGCAAACAAACTCTCACCAGTTAACCTCACTGGGAGCGTACACCTGTGTAAGGCTGCTGGGTGAAGCTGAATGAAGCCTTGCAACAGACCTCTGCTAAATCACAGCAGAGGAATAGGCACTAGTAAAAGCTTCAGCCTGCTACACAGGAAAGGCTGCCAGGGGTTAAACACCACTCCTGGTCAGTAAGATAAAGGGCTCCCTAAATGCTAGGGGCTACAATGTAAATAGACAGTTCAATAGGCTTTATAGATTCCCACTGTCAGAGCCAAGGAATCCCAACTAGATCTCTAGACTGCTCCTGCCTTTCACTGGAACCTAGCCCTGACCTCCTGTCTCAAAATATTATAGTCAAAGTGTGAGCACCAGGCGGGCGTCAGCTCACTCTATATAAAGGAAAGTCCCCTCCCACAGGGGCGGTGGCATAACTTCACCGGACATGCTCAGTATGGGCAGAATGGGACTTAGCCTCTGAGTGCATCCAAAAGGTCTGAGCACGCTCAGTAGGGGAAGAACGGGACTTAGCCTATGAGCACCTCCAAAAGGTCAGAGCATGCTCAGTTGGCAGAAAGCTGGACTTAGAGTCCATACAGCTCACTGTACAACGCCGAGGGTTGGAATGTGCGCTAGACGGGAAACCTGTGGGACCCCATCCTAACAGTAGTATAAAAAGCAAACATTGAATTTAAAAAGAACCTTTCACCACCACTAACTCCACTTCTCTGCATCTTTTAATAGGTGCTGCTTAACTGTTTCCACCATTTCTGATCAGTCAGCGCAGTTAGTTTTGGTGCTTAAATATATATGATATTTAGGATCTCTACTTTCAGGTAGGCAGTATCAGACAAGGAGACATGATGCAGAGCTTCAATCAGAGGTAGACATTGTCCAAGCTTAGAATTACACCCCTTACCTGCTCCTACCTAACAACAACCACCCACCTGGAAATGGAGAGCCTAAATGACATATGATCCATCAAAATTAACAGCACTTAGAATGCTCATTACTGTTAAAGGCTAGAAAAAAAACCCTGCAAAAATGGCAAAGCATCACATAAATGTATGCTAAAAGGATATATGGTAAATCAAAGCAGCCCAGGTATCACACCAACAGACCAAAAGGCAGATACCCTTAATACTAAGCCATTTATTCCTGTAGCCACAGCTTTATTTGAGTTGGGCTGATCTTACTGGGGTTCCCAATATGTATCGGGGTTAGTTTGTTTACCAACTGGAGCATCACTGGCACATTGCTAATTTTCAAAGTAGGCAAATGGTCCCAGATGGATCCTTGTTCACTCATCCTAATGTGGGACTCAGAGCTTGCTCTAAATTCCGGCAAGATGAATTGCAGCAAGGCTCAAGTTAAGGAAAATGGTAGGTCTCCACACTCAAAAACAGAAGAAGGTATGTACCTAAAAAGAATAAGTTGCTGAGAGCAGAATGAAATAGTCCTGTTATCCACTAGTTTTTAAGTCCCCAGAAAAGTCCTGGTGTGTCCTCAGAATGAAGTGCACATAAGGATGTGCCAGGGCTGTAGTATTTGGTACTCCCCTTTGTAAGGGCAGGAATTTACAACTAGCTTTCAGGTAAAGTGTCAGGTCCATCTACTATGAAAATTAGCAATGAAGCAGCAATGAACCAACTGGTAAAGGAACTAACCAATCTGACACCATTACAACTATTATTCAGTTTCCCTGGAAACCCAATGAGGATCCCTGTTTTAGTATTAAATATTTGCCTTTCCACTTACCATGGTTCCTGTTGGTGTGATAGCTGGACTGCTTTGATATACCGTATGGCCCTTTACAATATATTTTTATGTGTTGGTTTTACATTTTGGCTGATCAAAGTTCATTCTCTGTTTTTGGTTTTGTGTTGGTGGCTTTTAAGCAATTAGAAAAAGTTACATTTTACTCTCCCATTTTTACTGGTTGTTGTATGCGTATTTGTGAGTGGCTTAGTATGACGACAGGACTGCTCATTCACACAATTTATTACTTTAACACATTTCACCATATAGTACATTCGTTTTATGAAGGATCAAATCTTTTTGGCACAGTTTTTACTATGCATGTCTTCAATTTAGGGAACAACATTAGGCAGCCAATAATACCCACATATTTAACTATGAGACTATGTTTAAGCATTGTTGTTCAGGATATGCTGCTCAATGGAGGGCTCAATGGAATTGCACTGCATGTTATAGAAAAACCAGTGTTTTTATGGACCATTTCTCTTGCTATCCTGATAATAATAATAAAAGCCTTCTGCTTGGCATTTAAAATTGCTTTCCTATTGATATTAAGCTTTAGTCACCAAATAAACAAAATATATTGGCAACCATGGCAACAGGAATGATGTAGGATGAAAAGTGACAGAGAAACCAAGAGAAATTTATAGATTCACACCTCAGAATTGGATAAATTCAGATAATATGAAATCAATACTGTACCTTGCCCCAGTCTATGGTAATATCTTTTAAACAGCGTTAAGAAAAGGCAGAGTGCTGGAGTCCATTTATAGCAGGTTTCTCACATGTGTGTGGTCCAGGGCAGATCTGGAATAGGCCTCAGCCCCTGTGTAGATTCTTGGCTCATTACTGGTCCAGAAATGACCAGCTCCTGCATTGCAGGGCAGTTCCAAGAGGTGAAAGGAGGTGAATGGTTCTGTCCTGTAACCCTGAGACTGGTGAGACTATATTGCTCCTGTTTTGTTTGTGTATAGAAGTAAGCCACGTTTAGTTAGGTCATCCCTTCTGTTTACTTAGTTGCTCAGACAAGCAGGTTTTTATTTTGCTTTTGACTGAAGTTAAGGCTATTTTGTTTTGTTTATACTGTACCTGAAGTCAATGTTTATTTATTTTCCAGGTTTTTCTTTCTAAATAAACCAGTTTGCTGCATATTTTGTGTCCCTGTCTTGACTGTTTGAGTTTGCACCACAGCTGCTACCAAGGTGTATATATATATATATATATATATATATATATATATATATATATTACCAATATAGACATGAAAAATAAATTGAAAAGGATTTCTTAATGTATGCTACTATAAAGTGCTTCATTAAAATAATGAAAGATTGATGCCTTGAAAGTCAAGGGCAAATTTATCAAATTGATGTTCAAACAAATGGTGGTAGGGCAGGTAGCAGTATCAGGAATTGACTTCTATGTCTGCTGTCTGTACAAGCAATATGAGGAAATATGTATCCAAAAAGAAAAAAGACATGGCCCGCACATCCCAGTCTTATACACTGATCTAGTGCTTCTCAGCAAATTCTACAATACTGCACATGAGGTTCTTAGTATACATATTGATCAAGGTGCATAAGCCCACTAGCCACTTCATGGCGACCTCTTTATAGTGGGTCCCTACTTTACTGTACACCACCACAACCACAACACAGCGCCCACAGGCACAGCCCCAAAGTTAGCACCACAGGAGCAGCAGACACCATGCAGCACCGCACCATGTGAATAGATCCGGCAACAAGATCACAAGTCTGCAGTGATAGAGAAGAAATATTGTATCCTTCAACAAATGAGTATATCAACATTTAAAGATAGAATAATAAATTGGACAGAATTTAGGAAGACTGGTATTTTAATGCCTCCTCTGCTGGCAGAAGTATGCTCAATTATGGTGAGGTTCACACCTCTGGGTGTTGCACCCTCTACTTAAAGCTAAGCCAACCTTTCTTATATAAATGAAAACTTGCATATAAGGCAACACATATCTGTCACATTAAGTTATGCTTAATACAGGAATCAAAGAGTGAACGTGACCTAAATATTTGGTGTTTTGAATCACCGTGTCATGCAGTAGCTCCTTAGGTATTCCTCTAGGCATGATTCATAGCATGGGTAGTTTGCAACTAGTAGGAAGAAGAGCTGAAAGTGATCTGCTTCAATGTCAGGTATAGTCCTGGACTTTGATATATTTGCATCCATGCATCCATGGGTCCAATATTATACTCAGTGGGTGAGGGGTTTTTTTTTTGTTTTTGTTTTTTTTTAATATGGAGCACAAACGGTTGATTACATTACATCTATACAGAGAACAACTGGCAGTGATATACTGTATTAAAGTATTATCCACAATACAACCCAATTTTCCTTAAATATGTACTCCCA